>NC_056618.1:14028789-14328789 GCF_018340385.1 Cyprinus carpio
CTCGCACGTGCTCAGCGCTGGTAATTCACGCTAAACACAGTTTATTTGAGGGCAATTTCTGCCTTGTTTTCGTCGGGTACAGCGCTATTTTTGCCTCTGCAGATTAAAACACTTACAGCAGACAACGAGCATGTGAGGAAAATTTGATTCCATCTGAGCTAATTTGTGTTTGAATGTGGATTTTGGTTATTTGGTTGTTTCGCTGTTTGTTGAGCCGCCTAGAACATTTTTAAACCGTACATAAATACCTCATGAATATAGATATATATGAATTAACACTGAAAATATAATACTTCTTTGTGGTGCTAACGCTAATGGTTTGTCAGTTTCTGTGGTATACCAAAAAGATGTGTTCATGTTCTTAAATGCTATGAATGCAGTTATCAGGAATTTTAACAATGTTTAGATTTATGTGCAATATATATAGATATTACAAGAGATAGGTAAGTATCCAATTTGTAAAATTGTATTTCTATGTTTATTCTTTCATTTTTTTATCCTTCCTTTGTTTAAATTTGTTGTCTTTTATTTATGTGGGATTTTTCCATATTTCTTTGCCTGTATTTTAAAGAAAGATAAATGTAGGAATTTCAATACGTGGATGAAATACTTAGAAAATAAAAAGGGATATAGCTTGTGAATTATTATAAAACACTGTGATTAATTTACTAAACATTTACTTTATAAGATGGATAGATAGGTGAACATAACGAGTTTAATGGTAGTGAATTAGTTTAAGATCATAAACTCAGTAACTGATTTTTCTTTGATTTTAGCAGATCTGCTCCTCCTTCAGTGAAGACTCCTCCCACAACAATCACACCTTCAGTAAGCCCTCTCCACAACAACATCAGTGAAACTCCTCCCACAACCGTTCAGTGAAGCTCCTCCCACAACTAGCACACCTTCAGAAGCATCAGGAAGAAGTGATAATCTGCAGAGACCGAGTTTATTGAAGGACAGAGAGAACATGAGAGATCCAGAACCCTGCAGAATCAAACACACTGAAGAACAAACAGGTTGGTGTTTATTGTTGATTCTTCATTAATGAGGCTGAAAAAACAATAAGATTATAAAGCAGTTTTAGATATGTTGCGATAGGAAAAATTGTAAAAGTTGTGCAATAATTTAGCTGCAGCAGCAAATGAAAAAGGCAGTTTTTATAAACTGGATACATATTTATTTATTTTTTCAACATAATTAATTTATGTTAGATAATTGTGTAGTTGATCAAGCATATTTATTGTCACTACAGAAACACAACACTAAATTGTGCCTCTATTGTTTAAAACTGTTTAATAATTATTAAGTAATAGTTACAATAATAATAATAATAATAATAATAATAATAATAATAATACAGCAGGGTTCACTTTCATGTGCTTTATTTTCAAAAAAATGTTTTCTTTCTTTTACATTTAAGTTTTTTTAAAAGCAATTTACAGAATTATTTTTTTACTTAAATTTCAGAGTTGATTGAAGAAAATGAGTATAATGAAGAACTGAATGAAGAGGAGAAACATCATGACAAAACTGGTGAAAAACCTTTGAGTTGCTCTCAAACCAGACAGAAAGATTTAAAGAAAAGCAGAGACAGGAAATCTTTCACCTGCACTCAGTGTGGAAAGAGTTTCACAAACAAACAGAATCTCAAGGTTCACATGAGGATCCACACTGGAGAGAAACCATACAGATGTGATCAGTGCGGGAAGAGTTTCACTCAATCAGCAAACCTTAAGACCCACGTAAACATTCACACTGGAGAGAAACTGTATGAATGTGATCAGTGTGGAAAAACATTTTTGTGGGCCTCAGCACTGAAGAGTCACATGAAAGTTCATTCAAAGGAGAAACCACATTCATGTTCTTTGTGTGGAAAGAGATTTTCACATCTGCAGAGTTTAAAAGTACATCAGAAGATACACACTGGTGTGAGAGATCATATGTGCTTTGAGTGTGAGAAGACTTTTATTACAGCTGAACATTTGAAACTGCACCAGAGGATCCACACTGGAGAGAAACCTTACAAGTGTACACACTGCGACAAGAGATTCAGTTGGTCAGGATCCCTGAAAACACATGAGAGGATTCACACTGGAGAGAAACCTTTCAAGTGTTCACACTGCGACAAGAGATTCAGTGAGTTACGACATCTGAAAACACATGAGAGGATTCACACCGGAGAGAAACCTTACAAGTGTTCACTCTGCGACAAGAGATTCAGTCAGTCAGGAAACCTGAAAACACATGAAAGGATTCACACCGGAGAGAAACCTTACAAGTGTTCACACTGCGACAAGAGATTCAGACTGTTAGCACATCTGAAAAGACATGAGAGGATTCACACTGGAGAGAAACCATATCACTGCACTGTATGTGGAAAGAGTTTCACTGATTCATCTAATCTACTTGTGCATAACATAAAGATTCACAGTCAGTAGATCATCTTCAGATCCAGCACTTTCAGGTGTGACGTCTCATCCTCACCAAACATGACACAATAATGCATCTAGAAATAAAATCTCTTCTGTATAAATCTGTCCTAACAAAGAAACATGATCTTAAATCCCCATGAACAAAGTTCATCTTCAAGACCAGCACAGTTTCAACTGTAACATGTTTGTGTGCTGCAGCACTAAAGTATCACCTGAAAGTTAATTCAAAGGAGAAACCACATTCATGTTCTTTGTGTGGAAAGAGTTTTTCACATCTGCAGAGTTTAAAACTTCATCAGAGGATACACACTGGTGTGAGAGAATATATGTGCTTTGAGTGTGAGAAGACTTTTATTACAGCTGCAGATTTGAAGTGGCTCCAGAGGATCCACACTGGAAAGAAACCTTAGTTTCATCTGTCAGATTCAGATCAACTCGAAGATGGAGTTCCTCCCCAATAAACAATATCCACAAGTTTTATTCCTATATATCATTTTGCTTCATGATATTAATGAAATCATTGTATTTTCTTATGAGTTTCATTTATCGTTTTAGTTTGTTTAGACTTTAATGAAGGAAAGTTTTTTTTGTTGTTGTTGTTTGTTTGTTTGTTTGTTTTTTATATACATGTGCTCTTGTTCTGGAAGCTGAAGAAGTAACATTTTTGAACTGACATTTTTTAAAATCCAGTTTATATTGTTTTTAAATAAAGGTGTTTTTAAATTAAGTAGATATTCTTCCATTTATGATGTGTTTAGAAAATCCATCAATATATTGTAGCATTGCAGCTGATCCTGCTTTGCTTCTCTTGTAAGTAGGGATGGGTACCAGAACCACGTATAATCTGTTTGAAGTTAAGAATCATTTTATTTTATTTAATAAAATGAACATTTATAAATGCTATCTTGTGAACTGTGTCTCACTAACCATTTCTATATAGTATTATATAGCTAGTCTATGTTGCATCTTTGCAATTCACAGACCAGAAGAAAGATCTCGGTCACACTTTAGGACTGTGTGATTAATCTAATTTTATTAAGTTTTTGTGATGACGTAGCGGTCATCTTTTTATGCTGGCCTCGGGCAGTCAGTTGAAATGGCCGAGTGCTATAATCGTCACCACCTTTCACCCCACTAGCGACAGCCCTGATTTTCAGCTTTATATTTTGTATATAGTACAGTCATCTGTAAAAATATTTTTATTTTTCTCAAGTTCTTTTTGAATGATCATCTTTTTATGCTGGCCTCGGGCCAGTCAGTTGAAATGGCCGAGTGCTATAATCGTTTTTTTCAATGATTTTCTCTAAGTGATTTTTTGTGGAGTCGATAAAATTTTAAAATGTGGATGGGAATTTATTGCATGCTTATGTATTACAATTTCTAGTTTTATATAACCTATTTCCTTTGAGCATCACATCTTACTATGAATAAAACAAGAGAATGGATGTATATGAATTAACAGAGAACTTGCTCAAAATTTGGCTTTTCTTTTGGTACTACCTCTAATATAAAGGCCTAATGTCCAACTGAACACATCCTCTGTGGCGGCGGAGAAAGCATGACACGAAATGGGCTGATGGCATAAAATTTGCCAAGTTCAAGGGTCTATAAAAAGACTGGTACTGTAAAAAAGTGTTCAAAATTTGGCTTTCATTAAGGCAGTATGCCATATTTCAAGGCCTTAGGCTTAGGCCCATGTGGAGGACAAATGTGAAATGTGATGTTGGTGATGTCAGTGTGTCTGTTTTTGTGTCCTAAATGCTAAGTTTATTTATTTTTTCTTTTTTTTTTTGGCAAAGGTCCTTGAGGCTATGTAATACGGTGCCTAGAATATCACGAGAAGAAACCTAATATGATTATAACCTGCATTTTCTCATAATGAAAAGTGCATTTTGAATTCATTCAGTGGTATTTGACAATCACTAAATAATCACTAAACAGCTGCCATGAAAACTCACTTCTTGTACAGTAAATTTATTTTCATTAAATGCTTAGTTTTCTGTTATAAAAAAAACTAAATAGGGGCAAAAAAAGAAAACATAAATATTTTTCCATACTTTTCCAGACCTGGAAAATCCTTAAATCAAATTCCATACTTTTCCTAGGAACCCTGATAAGCTGAAATAGTTGTGGGATGCGTGGCGGTGGTGACACTGAAGGCGAGCGACTGTGGTGCTTTAGTTCAGTATTAGCTTTTAAGTTCTGGCCCTTTTATTTAGGCTTCAAAATTCATCAAAGTTATATTATTTTGTTAAGATTATCTTGATGGACAAACCGTTTGTAAGTTTCATAAGGTGACAACCGCTACAGATTGTTCAGGCAGAACAATAAATCACTTGGTCCATGTCCACAATAAAGTTCTTTACTGTTGTCTTTTGCTTCATACATCAGTATGGGTGTGTGGTTTTTTAAGATGTACGCACACAGTATGAACAAAAATACGTTAGAAATCGGACCAGATCAGCACGGAGATCACTACAAAACTGCCGTAGGATTTAGCAACATGGTAACATGTCGGGGGCATGAACACATTTGACTGACATTCAGTTCTCCCGATCTAAACCAATGAAATTACAGGAATGATAGTCAGGTGATTCAGAAATAATATGTATATCCTAAAGTGCAACAAATTAAATGTCCAGCAGATGGCACCAGCGTCATTAAATCTTAGCCTTTTGTACAATATCCATTGGCTCACCTTCCTGATTTAAAGCAAATATTTGCAATATTGCGACATATAACCAGCCCCCCACCCATGAGTTCGGTTGGGGCGCGGATTTTCGTTAAGTTACTGGACTCCGTCCGTTAGTTTGCCTAATGTCCGCTCACTTTTGCCCAGGCCTGCCCAAAAAATAAAATTCTGACTACGCCACTGATTCTGATACTCTGATATGCTGCTCAAATATATATATATATATATATACATATATATATATATAATAATTATATATATATATATATAATTATTATTATGATTATGTTGAAAACAGCTGAGTAGAATTTTTTTAGGTTTATTTGATGAAAAGAAAGTTCTGTAAAACAGCATTTATCTTAGATAGAAATCTTTTGTAACATTATAAATGTCTTTATCATCACTTTTGATCAATTTAAAGCATCCTTGGTAATAAAAGTATTATTTTCTATCATTTCTTTTTTCGAAAAATAAAAATTATACTCACTATAAGCTTTTGAATGGTATAGTGTATAATGTTACAAAATCGTTTTATTTCACATGAATGCTGATCTTTGGATCCTTCTATTCATCAAAGAATCCTGAAAAAAAAATCCTATTTTGAAACTGTTTCAGCAAATCAGCATCAGAATGATTTCTGAAGGATAATGTGACACCGCAGACTGGAGTAATGATGCTGAAAATTAAGCTTTGATCACAGAAATACATCACATTTTAAAATATATTCAAATAGAAAGCAGTTATTTTAACTAGTAAAATATTTCCCAACATTACTGCTTTTGCTGTACTTTGGATGAAATAAATGCAGGCTTGGTGAGCAGAAGAGACTTCTTTATAAAGCAATAAAAATCTTACTGTTCAAAAACTGTTGACTGGTATAGGTTATATAGATTACAGAAATGTTATTGTAATGTTTTTTTATATATATGATAACATTTCTGTCCCCCTAAAATTCTGAAGTGACGGCGTGTTGTTTTATAGACGTTTTGTATTTTAAATGGGATTTGGCGCTTTTATGAGGATCTACCGTTGCTCGCAGTGATGACGTCATCACTCGCACGTGCTCAGCGCTGGTAATTCACGCTAAACACAGTTTATTTAAGGGCAATTTCTGCCTTGTTTTCGTTGGGTACAGCGCTATTTTTTGCCTCTGCAGATTAAAACACTTACAGCAGACAACGAGCATGTGAGGAAAATTTGATTCCATCTGAGCTAATTTGTGTTTGAAGTGTTTCGCTGTTTGTTGAGCCGCTTAGAACATTTTTAAACCGTACATAAATACCTCAGTGAATATAGATATATATGAATTAACACTGAAAATATAATACTTCTTTGTGGTGCTAAACGCTATGATGGTTTATCAGTTTCTGGGTATACCAAAAAGATGTGTTAATGCTCTTAAATGCTATGAATGCAGTTATCGGGAATTTTAACAATGTTTAGATTTATGTGCAAAAAAATAATGGTTGTGTCTGTCTTTATATTGTCTGGCACTTTTTCTATATCATATTATTCAAAGTAATCATATAGCCTAATGTTTTAATAAAGCAGTTGTGTAGTCTTTAAGCAAATATCTTCACACAAATAATCAGTTATTACCCACAAACACTTTTTTAAAAGTGAGATGATCTGCTGCTGGTCCTGAATGTCTTGTTTAATGAGTGTTTATAGTCTGAGACTCATCATTATTATCAGCTGCTGAAAATCCTCTTTATTTCATGTCAATAGATCCTGTTTTCACCTCATTCATTATACTGATGACTTCAGATCTGTTAATTGACCCATTAAGATCAGTTTTTTTTGTGTGTGTGTTAACAGACTTGAGCAAACAACACAATCAGCTATTGTGACATTACAAGAGATGTGTAAGTATCCAATTTGTAAAATTGTATTTCTATGTTTATTCTTTCCTTTTTTATCCTTACTTTGTTTATATTTGGTGTCTTTTAATTATGTGGGGTTTTCCCCCACATTTTTTTTCTATATTTCTTTGCCTGTATATTAAAGAAAGATAAATGTAGGAATTTCAATACGTGGATGAAATACTTAGAAAATAAAAAGGGATATAGCTTGTGAATTATTATAAAACACTGTGATTTAATTTACTAAACATTTACTTTACAAGATGGATAGATAGGTGAACATAAAGAGTTTAATAGTAGTGAATTAGTTTAAAATCATAAACTCAGTAACTGATTTTTCTTTGATTTTAGCAGATCTGCTCCTCCTTCAGTGAAGCTCCTCCCACAACAATCACACCTTCATTGAAGCTCCTCCCATAACAGGCTCACCTTCAGGTGAAGCTCTTCCCACAATAGGCTTGCCTTCAATGTAGCTCCTCCCACAACTTTCTCAACTTCAGTGAAGCTCCTCCCACAACAATCACACCTTCAGTGAAGCATCAGAAAGAAGTGATATCTTCGACAGAGTTTATTGAAGGACAGAGAGAACATGAGAGATCCAGAACCCTGCAGAATCAAACACACTGAAGAACAAACAGGTTGGTGTTTATTCTTCAACCTTCATTAATGAGACTGAAGAACAATAAGATTATAAAGCAGTTTTAGATTTGTTGCAGGAGGAAAAAATTTAAAAGCTGTGCAATAATTTAGCTGAAGCAGCAAATGACAAAGGCCCTTTTTATAAACGGAGTACATTTTTATTTATTTATTTATTTTTCAACAATTAATTTGTTAGATAATTGTGTAGTTGATCAAGCATATTTATTGTCACTACAGAAACACAACACTAAAGTGTGCATCTGTTGTTTAAAACTGTAATTAAGTAATAGTACATATAATAATAATAATAATAATAATAATAATAATAATAATGATAATACAGCAGGGTTCACTTTCATGGGCAGCTGTGGCCTAATGGTTAGAGAATTGGACTTGTAACCTGACGGTCACAGGTTCGAGTCTCTGTGTTGGCAGGAGTTGTAAGTGGGTGGGGAGTGAATGAACAGCGCTCTCTTGGCTGAAGTGGCCTTGAGCAAGGAACTGAACCCCCAGTTGCCCGCTGCTCTGGGTGTGTGTTAACGGTGTGTTCACTTCTCACTGCTGTGTGTGTGCACTTGGATGGGTTAAATGCAGAGCACCAATTCTGAGTATGGGTCACCATACTTGGCAAATGTCACAACTTTCACTTTCATGTGCTTTATTTTACATTTCAGTTTTTTAAAAAGCAATTTACAGAATTATTTTTTACTTCAGTTTCAGAGTTGATTGAAGAAAACGAGGAGAATGAAGAACTGAATGAAGAGGAGAAGAAGCATCATGTCAAAACTGGAGAAAAATCTTTGAGTCGCTCTCAGACCAAACAGAAAGAGTTAAAGAAAAGAAGAGATGAGAAATCTTTCACCTGCACTCAGTGTGGAAAGAGTTTCACAAACAAAAAGAGTCTCAAGATTCACATGAGAATCCACACTGGAGAGAAACCTTACACATGTGATCTCTGCGGGAACAGATTCACACAATCATCATCCCTTAAGAACCACATGAACATCCACACTGGAGAGAAACTTTATGAATGTGATCAGTGTGGAAAAACATTTTTGAGGGCCTCAGGTCGGAAGAGTCACCTGAAAGTTCATTCAAAGGAAAAACCACATTCATGTTCTTTTTGTGGAAAGAGATTTTCACATCTGCAGAGTTTAAAAGCACATCAGAAGATACACACTGGTGTGAAAGATCATATGTGCTTTGAGTGTGAGAAGACTTTTATTACAGCTGAACATTTGAAACGGCACGAGAGGATCCACACTGGAGAGAAACCTTATAAGTGTTCATACTGTGACAAGAGATTCAGTCGATCAGAACATCTGAAAAGACATGAGAGGATTCACACTGGAGAGAAACCGTATCACTGCACTGTATGTGGAAAGAGTTTCACTGATTCATCTAATCTACTCGTGCATAACATAAAGATTCACAGTCAGTAGATCATCTTCAGATCCAGCACTTTCAGGTCTGATGACATCGTCACCAAACGTGACACAATAATGTATCTAGAAATAAAATCTCTTCTGTATAAATCTGTCCTAACAAAGAAACATGATCTTAAGTCCCCATGAACAAAGTTCATCTTCAAGACCAGCACAGTTTCAACTGTAAAAGGTTTGTGGGCTTCATCACTGAAGAATCACCTGAAAGTTAATTCAAAGGAAAAGCCACATTCATGTTCTTTGTGTGGAAAGAGTTTTTCACATCTGCAGAGTTTAAAACTTCATCAGAGGATACACACTGGTGTGAGAGATCATGTGTGCTTGGAGTGTGAGAAGACTTTTATTACAGCTGCAGATTTGAAGTGGCTCCAGAGGATCCACACTGGAAAGAAACCTTAGTTTCATCTGTCAGATTCAGATCAACTCAAAGATGGAGTTCCTCCCCAATAAACAATATCCACAAGTTTTATTTGCGTATATCATTTTGCTTCATGATATTAATGAAATCATTGTGTTTTCTTATTAGATTCATTTATCATTTTAGTTTGTTTATACTTTAATGAAGGAAAGTTTTTTTTTTGTTTTGTTTGTTTTTATATACATGTGCTCTTGCTCTGGGAGCTGAAGAAGTAACATTTTTGAACTGACATTTTTTAAAATCCTGTTTATATTGTTTTTAAATCAAGTAGATATTCTTCCATTTATGATGTGTTTAGAAAATCCATCAATATATTTTAGCATTGCAGCTGATCCTCCTTTGCTTCTCTTATAAGCAGGGATGGGTACCAGAACCATGTATAATCTGTTTGAAGTTAAGAATCATTTTATTTTATTTAATAAAATGGACATTTTTAAATGGTATCTTGTGAACTGTCTCACTAACCATTTCTATATAGTATTATATAGATAGTCTATGTTGCATCTTTGCAATTCACAGAAGAGAGATCTCTCTCACACTTTAGGACTGTGTGATTAATCTAATTTTATTAAGCTTTCATGACGACGTAGAGTCTTTTTATGCTGTCCTCGGGCAGTCGCTTGAAATCGCTGAGTGCTATAATTGTCACCACCTTTCACCCCACTAGCGACAGCCCTGATTTTCAGCTTTATATTTTGTATATAGTACAGTCATCTGTAAATATTTTTATTTTTTATTTTCTCTTTTTTTTTTTTAATTTTTTTTATGTGAGTGAATACATAGAGTGTATATTAAATAAATTATTTTTATTATTATATCTTTACATGCACACAAGAAACTTTTTTGTGCCCTCGAGAAACTCTTCACATGTGGATGGGAATTTATTGCATGCTAATGTATTACAATTTCTAGTTTTATATAACCTATTTCCTTTGAGCATCACATCTTACTATGAATAAAACAAGAGAATGGAT
Organism: Cyprinus carpio; assembly: GCF_018340385.1. Taxonomy (NCBI): domain Eukaryota; kingdom Metazoa; phylum Chordata; class Actinopteri; order Cypriniformes; family Cyprinidae; genus Cyprinus; species Cyprinus carpio. Next base: position 14,039,255 of record NC_056618.1, read on the forward strand.
GTGTGTGAATTAACAGAGAACTTGCTCAAAATATGGCTTTTCTTTTGGTACTACCTCTAATATAAAGGCCTAATATCCAACTGAACACATCCTCTGTGGCGTCGGAGAAAGCATGGCACGAAATGGGCTGATGGCATAAAATTTGCCAAGTTCAAGGGTCTATAAAAAAGACTGGTACTGTAAAAAAGTGTTCAAAATTTGGCTTTCATTAAGGCAGTATGCCATATTTCAAGGCCTTAGGCTTAGGCCCAAAAAACACACTGTGAAATGGGCTGATGGCACAACCAGTGGCTCAGTGTGTATGTCCTAAATGCTAAGTTTATTTTTTTATTTTGGCAAAGGTCCTTGAGGCTATGTAATACAGTGCTAAGAATATCATGAGAAGAAACAATAATATGATTATTACCTGTATTTTGCATAATGAAAAGTGCATTTTGAATTAATTCAGTGGTTTCTGACAATCTCTAAAGAATCACTAAACAGCTGCCATGAAAAATCACTTCTTGTACAGTAAATTTATTTTCATTAAATTCTTAGTTTTCTATTATAAAAAACTAAATAGGGGCAAAAGTCTGGAAACACAAATATTTTTCTATACTTTGGTTTCTTTTTTCCATACTTTTCCAGAACTGGAAAATCCTTAAATCAAATTCCATACTTTTCCATACTTTTCCTAGGAACCCTGATAAGCTGAAATAGTTGTGGGAAGCGTGGTGGTGGTGACGCTGAAGGCGAGCGACTGTGGTGCTTTAGTTTAATTATAGCCTAACTTTAGCTTTTAAGTTCTGGCCCTTTTATTTAGGCTTCAGAATTCTCCAAAGTTATATATATTTTGTGAAGATTATCTTGATGGACAAAACGTGTGTTTCATGAACTATGAGCTTATTTTTTGCAATAATCCAAAAGCCTATTGAAAAATCCTATAGTCTTTTTGTGGAGGGAACCAGTGTCATGCTAACAGCCGATCCGCCTACAGAGTGATGTCATAGTTCACCCACTCTATTCATTTGCCCCGCAATAATTCCATAGCGCATAACTGACGCGCCAACGCTATCTCACGACCAATTCGTATATAGCAAACCGGTTTATGGCAAGCCGTTTTAACATTTAAAACTTTGTTTTGACTAACCATAAATATAATTTTGGATAGTCACAATTGTAAGTCCAGATATCTATATTGCGATTATGACTTGTCGTAATTGGAATTAAGATATCTACAATGTGATTATGACTAGTCATTATATGCATTGAAGATATCTACAATGTCATTTTGATTAGTCATAATACACATTCCAGATATCTAGAATGCTATTACGACTAGTCATAATCTTCCATTGACTTTCATTGAAAAATATTTTCGGATATCTTCAATTGAGTTTTCACTAGTCGTAATTCCAATTCAAGATATCTTTAAATGTGATTTGCCTGGTCAAAATTCTAATTAGAAATATCTCAAATTACAATTTGACTAGTGATAATTCAATTAGAGATATCTTCAAATGAGTTTTGACTAGTCGTAATCCCAATTCAAGATATCTTTAAATATGATTTGACTAGTCAAAATACAATTTAAGATATCTTTAATTCCAAATTTTTAAAGATATCCAAAATACATTTGTAAATATCTGCAATTCATGTCTAGTCAAATTACAGTTGTAGATATCTTTGGATATCACTGGAATTTTGACTAGGCAAATCATATTTAAAGATATCTTAAATTGGAATTTAACCCATTTAAAGATATCTGCAATTTAATTATGGATATCCCAATCAGATTTTTGACTAGGAAGAACTATATTTGGAGATATCTGCATTTAGCTTTGTGACTAGGGGTAATTGCAATGTATATATCTGGAATTAACAATTTGACTAGGCAAAATACGTTCATAGATATCTACAATGTGCATGCAAATACACCTTTGTTAATCCCCACCTTAAACTTTTTATTTAACCAATCCTGGCTTGGAAACTGTTGTCATCCGCAGTTTTGTCCAAGAGTTGTGTAATAAAGTTCCTGCATCTTTGGGTGATTTTAAACTGGTCTATACAGAAGTAATTCAAAAGTATGGAAATAAAAATGTAGCTGGAGCATGTGTAAAAGTGGTAGGCTATACAGAGAGGACTTAAATAGGCTTTTGTCCTGTTTTATATCGTAATGTTGAGACGTGTGCTGTGGATTAAATTTTGTTAGCCTTTATTTACAAACGAACAAATGCATAAGCCTCATGTCAGCCGTTGCAACATTATATTTGATATAATGTTAAAAGAATCAGTGTCTATTTACACTAAGTGCAAGCCTGACTTGTTGTCAGAGAATATTATCGCCCACCAACATGTGATTGGGATAGTTAACACTGAACAACGCTAAATCAGCATCAGTTGCAGTGGATTAGTGGTTAAAGCGTGTGCTTTTCGATACAATCGACCGGAGTTCACATCTGCCTTTTACCAAACATTTTTTCTCCTTTTTCAAATCTCATATCGTATCGGAAAGGCATTTATTTTCAATAAAAATTAAGGAAATAATTAAAAAGTTGAAAATAAATATTGGGTAGGATTAGGGTAGGTGTAGGGAGGGCTTTATTGTCCCAGTAAGGTGGCATCCATTTAAAAAATGAAATAGAATGATCATTTACACTCACTACGTTATCATTGCATACTGTTTTATAATGTACTACAATTACTGGTGCAGATGATTGCCACTATTTGAAATAAGTAGTATAAATAGCAGAAAATGTTGCTATTTTAACATAGTGTATAATCTATAGCTATTTGTACTTAGTGTAAATAGCACATCATTAAAAAAAATACAACTGATTGCAATTGCCTTTGTGCCCAGATCCGGGCCACACAATCACTTTTCCCTCGGTCCAAGTGCCGCAAAGAATGACGGCCCTGAAGTGGCCCAGAACTGGATTACAGACAAGGGCCACACATGGGCCATAACCGGGCCGAATCTCATCCAGTTAATCACCCTGAACTGTCCCTGAACTGGGCCCAAAACAGGTTTTTATTATTGGTGCCAATTCTCGGCCTTAAGTAAACCAGAATCCCCAAATCTGAGCCTCACCTGAGCCTTATATAGCCCAGACCCAATACAGACAGCAAGCAGTTTGTTGGATTTCATGCGGGCCAGATGTGGGCCGGATCTGGACCAACACTATATTGCTGTCTGGGAATACAGAATCTTAATATTTCAGATTATTGCCTTGTATATTACTATAAATCACAATTATTCATTTTGTGACATGCTTTGGTAAACCAGACAGCTACATAGTGTTGGCCCAGATCCGTCCCACATCTGTACATTAATGTACACACAAACTATGCCAATAAAGTACATTAAACTGAATAGAAAATCAGACTTAAAACTCACACATCATGTAACTGTGCAATTAAAAAAATTAATAAATTAAAAAAAACCTTTTGCATTGATTTTTCTATTCATTTTTATAAAGAACAAATCAACCTATAAAGAGTGAGTATATAAAGAATGCATTCTATAAGAGAAACGTAACAGATAGACACATGTAACTTAATCATAATAATTTATTGCAGATGTTTCAAAGAGCAGTACCACAGTAGTCCAAGTGACGATACATTGCAGTTGTAGTCCTCTCTGGCAGAATATAATAGTAGTGCGAGGAGCAGGGAATAATCTAAATTGTTAAACGCTGACAAAAATACTATCCCGATCCACTCTGTTAAGGCGCGCGTTTCTCATTCAAAACACGCATCACCGGAAACACGGCATGTCGCAATCTATGACGAAACCGGCGAGAGCCAATGAGCGTTTGATATCGCTGCCGAAAAACTTGTTGTAAAACTTATTAACGGCACAATTTTCAATTGTTACTATAGCTACAGAGGAAGGAGATACATATCGCCGATGAATGCGGTTTGTATTTGGATCTGTTCTGTTCCTCACACCAAGCATTACATGGATACAGAGGATTTAAATAAAAAAATAAAATACTTTCATGATCATTTTATTTAATGCTTGTGCATGACAGCATACTAATAATAATGATGTGCCTCATGGTAAACCAAATAATTATTACATGATGGTTAAATGATCTCTCTCTCTCTCTCTCTCGCTCTCTCTCTCTCTTTTCATGTAAGGATTCTAAGATTATTTGTACCAAAAATAATAATATAAAATTTAATAAAATTTTTATTAAGTGCAGTTTAATGCACTTGACTAATTTGCTTAATTTTGAAATGATAATGTTTCATTCTGTTTTGACTTGCCATTTCAAAGACTACATATTAACAATACTACACTTCATTAAAAATGTATGTGATCATTTAACCATTATCATGGAAAATTGTATTTATCTTGTTTATCATGGGTCACATAATATGCTGCCAGATCATAGCCTGATTTGGGCCATTTATCACCTGACTGATCTGGGCCACACTCCTCCCACCAACAATCGGCCCTCATATTGTTTGCCGGATCACCGCCCTGCCGTCATTGCCACACATGGCCCAGCTCTGGCTGAAAGGGTACATGCCATTGCCGACAGGAGGCCAGCAGTGCCAGCTTGAGGCCACATTTGGGCCAAGTCCGTTTGCTATGTGGGACTGCTATTTTCACTTAGTGTAAAGAGAATCCATTGCTATTTGCACTTAGTGTAAATAGCACATCGTTAAAAAAAATACTGCTATTTTCACTTAGTGTAAAGAGAATCCATTGCTATTTGCACTTAGTGTAAATAGCATCTATCGCTAAGAAAATATGCTATTTACACCTAGTGCAAATAGCCGCTGCCTAAAAGAATACATTGGCGCTCATCACTGAACACAGCAGAATATCATCACCATGGATCTCTTGCTATAATGCAATAAAATACTCCCACCTTGTGGACTATTTATGGAAGCTCGTTTCTGCCACTAAATAAAGAAATAATTAATTAATAATGAAATAAAGAAATAGCAACTTTTTTTTTTAGAGTTGTTATATTTTTTTTTTGCATTGTCTATATATCACAATTCTGAGAAAAAAGTCAGAATGAATGGTAAGATAAAATCTGCAAATTAGGCCTACCTTTATTTCTTTTAAAGGTAGGCCTACCTTTCTTTTAAAAAAAAAAAATAAAAAAAATAAATAAAAAATAAACATTGTTTTTCATTGTCTAAATATATGATGAATAAATTCAGACGAGCAGATTGTGATTTTCTGCCTTTATTGAACATTACACTGCATTTGGTCTATTTTGCAACAGGATTCAATTAAAACACACATACATGCACGCTGGAGAACTTTTACCACACAAGGCTGCATCCAGATTTATTTAATAATCCATGAGGCACTTCATGCAGTAGCTTTTCTCTCCGTGACAACAAAAGCAGACTTTTATTATGTTGTTAGCAGTTAGCAGCGTAGATGGGGAGGAGCAGAGTAAATTTATTCTGACGTCACACAACAGCATTTCAACTAGGAGCAATTGCAATTCAGATATCTTGAACTATAATTGTGACTAGTCGAAATTGAATTAGAGATATCTCTTATTACATTTGTGGATGTATGACACGTCTATTGAAGATATCTATAAAGTAATTACAGATATCTTAATTACAGATATCTCTTATTGTCATTGTGACTAGTCAAAATACAATTGTTCCTATCTTAAATTATATTTATGGATAGTCAAACCAAAGTTTTAAATGCTAAAACAGCTTGCGATACAAGTGCGGATCTCTCCCGTGTTTTTGTGGGAGGATTTGATACTGTTTTCACTCCATACTGGCAACAGGGATAGGTAGTATGTTTGCTTATAGCGTCAGACATGACAATAAGACTAATATCATGTTTTGCTCCAAAAACACTAGGGAAAACTGAGTTTCATGTTTAATTTGATTTACGTAGTTGCATCACGCTCCATTCGTGTACATGCAGGGGGCGGGGTTTATGAGCTGAACTGCTAAATGATTTGACGTCACTTCTCAGGACTCTCGCGGCACACAAGTCTGATTTTTGGCGCCTGGAACTCCTTGACCCGAGAGGTTTTTTGGAAAGAGAGAAGTTTTTACATCAAAGTCTGTCCGTAATGCCAGGTAACTTTGTGCAAAGCGCTGTTATTTAAGTCATCGCCTGATGAGGCATCAAGAGCTGCCGAAGCTTTAGTCGTGGAGTCTTCTGAGGTGAGTTCGCTCTTCACGACATTTCGCGTATTTAAATACTCTTTGTTTATGCAGCAATATGCGAGGTCGTTTCTGCAGTGTTTTTAATCGGTTTCACTTGGGACATTTTAAATCTTTACATAAATATATGAGCAGATTTATAATATAGACACAGGGAACATTATAATTTTGCTTTGTAGTACTTTATGTAGCCTACATGTGTCTTTTTTTATTTAAGAAACTGGTGTCAGCTTTTGCACATACAAAATTGTAGCATAGATAATTTAATTATTGTTCAGAATGTAGTTCAAAAACAAACTATATTTAGATATTATTATGTGCTCTAGTGTAGTTATTGACCTGTGTTGTTAATGGAGATGGGTGTCATCAGATTGCAGCAAATATTCTGACTTTAATTATTTGTTTCTATCTGCAAACACTCAGACTAAAGAGAGATGATCTGCAGGCTGGTCCTGAAATGGCTTATTGAATGAGTGTTTATAATCTGACACTCATCAATATTAGAGCAGCTGAAAATATGTCAATGGGCGTCCTGTTTAGAATCACTAGTGACTAGTAATGAAATTAAATATTTGTCATAGTAACAGAACGTAGGGCTAGTGGTGCTTGAGACATTTCTGTAAAAAAAAAATAATACTGGTAAGATATTTACTATTTATTCTGCTACTAAAGCTGGGCGGCTTGACTCAAAATCTGGATCATATTGGCTTTGTATCTTTTTTAAAGGATTCTGGCGGATTCACGGTTTATCACATTTCCTGACTGAGCCTTTATATGTATCAGAATGCATTCAACAGCTGCAGAACCACTGCATCTGAATCACAATCCAAACAAAGATGCTACATGTAGCATAATAAATATGTATTTTTTAAAATTAGATTGTATAATTTCAAACTTTAAAACTAAATTAGTAGGGACACTAGGGACATGTCCTTATCAATATCCAGCGAATACTAATTTGTCCCTAACAATAATTTTGCTCAAACAGTTAAATATACGCATAAGTAATCATTGCTGTTGTCATTTGAAATGGGTCACACCATTTATATTACCTGAGAAGTTAAAGAAATACGCTAGAAAACTGCACGCTATCAAGAAATGCATGAGCTGAGCTAAGAAGCCGAAGTGTTTAAAACATACAAGTACAGTTCAGCTGATCAAATGATAAAATTTACCCTCTTTAACTTTGTTGTTTTGCTGTTTTGTGTTCATCTGCTTCTCACATTTGCTCTTTTTACATTGACTATCACTCTATATAGACTAATACAATCAGATACAACAATCATTTCTCAAGTATTTATTAAAATATACTGAAAAATTGAACATTCACTTCAGTGGTATGAGATGACGATGCTTTCAACTGATTTCCAACTGAACTGCAGCTCAAACTATTTCAAATATAGTGAAATAAGTTACAAACCTGATCATAATGCACAATGTTTCAATCTAACCTATATTTTGAGCTGCAGCTCATCATATTAATTGAGTCTCACTAAACTGTTTTTTGTTTGTTTTTTTATGACTCCACATTTCACTTAAAACATCAAAATATGAAAGGAAAAAAACACTGACCAGTGTTGCCAAATGCTGTCAATTGAAAATAACTAAAACAATTGCTATATGTTGCTAGATGAGGTCATAATGTTGAGTTCACTGATCTGTATTAAAGGGATAGTTCACCCAAAAATGAAACGTTGATGTTTATCTGCTTACCCCCAGGGCATCCAAGATGTAGGTGACTTTGTTTCTTCAGTAGAACACAAATTATGATTTTTAACTTCAGCCGTTGCAGTCTATCACTCTTATAATGTATGGCAATGATAACAAAATCTATGCGAGTATAAAAAATATGCAAAGACAAATCCAAATTAAACCCTGTGGCTCGTGATGATACATTGATGTTAGAACTCGGCCTCAGTAGTAGTAGACTGGGACTCTGGACTCTGTTCGGACTTGTCTAGAGGGCTGGAGGCTGTGCGCTGTTGTATATTGTTCTTGTTGTTGCTTTATGAGGCATATTATTGATTTTGTTTCTTTTAAAAGAATGTTGTGGGGGTTGTATGGTGACCCATAACTCAGAATTCATGCTCCGCATTTAACCCATCTAAAGTGCACACACACACACCCACCACAACGAGCAGTGGGCATGATTTTTATTTATGCTGCGGCACCCGGGGAGCAGTTGGGGGTTCGGAGTGTACTTGCTCAAGGGCACCTCTGTCGTGGTATTGCCGGCCCGAGACTCGAACCCACAACCTTAGGGTTAGAAGTCATACTCTCTAACCACTAGGCCAAGACTTCTCATTACCATCTCTCATTACTATCTCTCATTACCATTACCGCCACCTATCTCTCAAGTGGACCATTTTACACTCCTAATTAGGGGTGGGCGATATGACCAAAATCTTATATCACCATATGAGAAATTTTATATCTCAACAACGATATATATCCTGATATAGTTTTTTTTTTTACCATTATATTATTAATATAGGTTTTTTTTTTTTGATAGGTTTTTTTTAAGATTTAGATACCATAGAAATTTTCATAATCAAGAAAATAATAATACGAAAAAAAAGCTTACTGGAGTCACAGTCAAACTAATTACAAGCAATAGGACAAAAACTACAATAAATAAGAAATACACTGTGTAAATGAATTAGTCTTCACTGTAAAAGTTATATCCATTTATCTATCTATCTATGTTGTAAATTCAATGAATAATTTTTGGCTATTAAATATATATATATATATATATATATATATATATATGCATAATCATTAGCATTTGCATTATTTATTTATTTATTTTTCTTATTCTAGTTACAAAAGTAATTTAGTCAAGAGCAGTGAGAGATTTTCATGAATGACAGACAGGATAAATATTGGACAGCTTCCCCTTTAAGACCGAAGTCCGGATCCAATATACTATTACATATGCGCTTTCTCTCGCAACTGTTTACAATCCCTTAAGACCTAAATGACTGTGTTTATGAGGATACTTGCATCTGGACGCATATACAGTGGGTACGGAAAGTATTCAGACCCCCTTAAACTTTTCACTCTTTATTATCTTAACCTTGGCCAGATCTGTGCCTTGCAGATTTATTAAAAAAGAAAACCGAAATATCAATTCTGTCTCTGAGCTCTTCAGGCAGTTCCTTTGACCTCATGATTCTCATTTGCTCTGACATGCACATTTGTGAGCTGTAAGGTCTTATAGAGACAGGTGTGTGGCTTTCCTAATCAAGTCCACTCAGTATAATCAAACACAGCTGGACTCAAATGAAGGTGTAGAACCATCTCAAGGATGATCAGAAGAAATGGGTAAGCACCTGAGTTAAATATATGAGTGTCACAGCAAAGGGTCTGAATACTTAGGACCATGTGATATTTCAGTTTTTCTTTTTTAATAAATCTGCAAAAAATATCAACAATGCTCTGTGTTCACGTTTTTTCTGTCAATATGGGGTGCTGTGTGTACATTAGTGAGGGAAAAAAAATGAACTTAAATGATTTTAGCAAATGGCTGCAACATAACAAAGAGTGAAAAATTTAAGGGGGTCTGAATACTTTCCGTACCCACTGTAAGTGTTTATGCGGCAAAAATGCTCACGAGCTCTATTAGCAGCTGATGCGCGGCTTGCGTACTCCTCTCACACAGAAACAGAGAAAGTGCGTGCATATAGCTCTGTTGTTTGTGTTTCAACGGACTAAAATCAGTTGTTTTAAACTGCAGTGCTTAAAAACGCATGCAAACATTAAGTTTTAATGGAATCATTCAAATTTAAATTTAATTAAGCAATGTGATGTGAGCGCGCCATGCTGTTATTCACGCGTCTGCGTGTAAGACTGCTGTCATTTAAATAATGACAAAGTATTGCCATAAATGATGTATTTTGCGGCACCACGAAATAAACGATAGAGCACAGTATAAATCTATATACTTTTAATTTCGTCCATCCGATATATATCATCATATCACCCAGCCCTACTCCTAATTGAGATCGTAGATAGACTTATAAGTCATATTGTGAATCATATGATGCATATGAAACTGATCATATGAGTTTGTAAATCTTTTTTTCTGATTTCTTTTTATATTATTATTTACAACTACAAAACTTCAAATCATTAATACAGTATAGTTACAAAAAAGCAAAACAAAAAGGACATAAAGTATAAACTTTTTTTTTTTTGTATAACCACAGTTTAACTTAACTTGTGGGTACCATGATTTAACTGTAGTTTTCATAAGGGATGTGTTTCCAAGTTAACAAAAAAAAAAAAAAAAAGGAAAATAAAAACCTAAAGGCGACACATAATGAATATAGAGATGGAGTTTTCACTGCTTCGGAATGAATAGAACTTTGGATAGTTTTCATATACTTGCGTAGATCAACTCTGAGTAAAGAAAAGAGAGGTTTAGAGATGTATGTGAGATTTAGCTAGCAGGAAACACAAAATAAGTTATATTTTCCTATTAGTCAAACAATCGACATAAAACATCTTTAAAACAGAAAGAAAAGTCACTTGAGATCAGATGAACATTTAAAAAATCTGAGCAAAATGTCTCAAAACAGGTGAATGAATCTTCCCCAGAAGAGACAAAAACAGCAACTCACTGCAATGTCTAACTTCTATTATAATTATGTCCATTTTGTAAAATTTGGATTAACTCATTAATCTGTTGTTTGATTACTTCATATTTAAGGAGAGAACTATAGTTTCCAAAGTCAGACATCGCTATGATTTTCAAGTGTGTAGAATTTAGTAGAGATGCTGTGACATGATCTTACCAATATCAGCCACTACTAAATTGTCTTTTGCAATAATTTTGATCAAACAATTAAATGTCTGTTGTCTGCTGTTACGTTCCCACTAATGCCAAAATTGCTTAAATTATTTAACATATTATTATGACAAACTTGAATGCATTTTACTAATCAAACTTTTCCCAAACTATAATTCAAGAATAAAATGTATGAAAACCAATGAAACATTTTGAAATAAGACGCATTGCATCTAAATGTTGTACAATGCAAAGATATTTTCATGTTCTATGTAATATAATACAGTACTATATAAAAGAAACAGGAGTAAAGCTGCGTATAACCTGCACTACACCACTGAGTAATGATGGGAGGTCCTTTGTCTCTCAGGTGTGAATCACAAAATATTCATGGCCATTGTCACTACTTCACATACAGCCATTCTAACACAAATCATCTCTTACAAAATTTAAATCAGTCTGTTGTTTTTGTTTTCTTTGAGTGAACAGGGTGATTTTTGTAGCAGAAACTCCATTCTACCATATCCGGTTCTCACCAATCTCATCCAGTCTTTTGAACAAAAGTTCTGTTTGTTTTATGGCCTTATACTGAAAAAAAAAAAAAAAAAAAAAATTTCACTTACCACACATAAACCTTATTTTTCAAAAACACAAATATGAATCACAGTAAATGCAGGCTTTAGCCATTGAGATGTTTCTGAGAAACTGAAAAAGCACCAATGTCAGGGCATGTCTAAACTTCTCCAGACCTCAGAGGGTTAATGACTGTTAGGCTGTCTGGTTATTAGCTAGTAGCTCAAATTACAAATAGTTTGAGTTGCATACATTGTTGTGTGCTGGGTTATTTGACCAGTTAAAGAACTACTTGTGTGTTAATAATAGTTATAAAGTTATGCAACCATTAGTCAGGAGTGTATGCAGTTAACATGGATCTCAGTTCACAACGCTGTTTAAATTGCAGCTACTTCTATGACAGTCACACCTTCAGTGAAGCTCCTCCCACAATGAATCGCACCATCAGTGAAGCTCCTCCCACTGCAGTTCATCAATAAATGCTGGAATATTTCCATCAGTCTACAAGTGAAGACGAGCATCAAAGCATCAGGAAGAAGTGAAATCTGCAGAGACAGAGTTTATTGAAGGACAGAGAGAACATGAGAGATCCAGAACCCTGCAGAATCAAACACACTGAAGAACAAACAGGTTGGTGTTTATTCTTGATTCTTCAGTGATGATGAACATTAAGGTTATAAAGCTTCAAACAGTTTGTCATATTTTGATTTGTTGTGATAGGAAAGATATATAGAGCTGTGCAATAATATAGCTGAAGCAGCAAATAGTAAAGGCCCCGATATACTTCAAACGAAATAGAAGAATGAACTGATATGACATCATTTCGAACAAAATCAGGTCAAAACGGAGTTCGTTTTGGCACTTCAAAACGGCTCACCAAATCGAACTCTCTGGGGGAGTTCGTTTCGGCTCCTAAACACTTTTGTGTTTCTATTGGTCCGTGGCGGTTACGCAATCAGTGGGTGTGTTCTGAAACTCCACCTTCTTTGACACACAATTTTTTTTTTCTCGGTTCGTTCCTCATTCTGCGGAGGTCATTAAGGAAAGCAACATCTCCTGAAGACACTGGAGTGTCGAATAGCTAAGCTGCACAAATGTATCCACACCTGTACGATCACTCACGGACAGACTTTAAAGATGTCGAGACAGTATTTCGTTCCTAGAAAGAAATAGCAACGAAGCTTGGTGTCGACAACCCGGAGTTACGCAAAAAGTGAAGCAGAGAAACATCCGAGGCAAGTTTTCCAAAGTCATGAAAAGAATGAAAGGAAAGCGTAAAGATATAAGGTAGCAAGCACCAAATACATGTTTCAAATAAATGTTACACCATACTGCTGCTGTTCTTTCAATAAGCAAATTTAAAAGGTATACAGTAAATGAAATGCCAAACGACTATACACACCTGATTCCAAAAAAGTTGGGACACTGTACAAATTGTGAGTAAAAAAGGAATGGAATAATCTACAAATCTCATAAACTTGTATTCTATTCACAATAGAATATAGATATATCAAATGTTGAAAGAGAGACATTTTGAAATGTCATGCCAAATATTGGCTCATTTTGGATTTCATGAGAGCTACACATTCCCAAAAAGTTGGGACAGGTAGCAATAAGAGGCCGGAAAAGTTAAATGTACATATAAGGAACAGCTGGAGGACCAATTTGCAACTTATTAGGTCAATTGGCAACATGATTGGGTATAAAAAGAGCCTCTCTCGGAGTGGCAGTGTCTCTCAGAAGTCAAGATGGACAGAGGATCACCAATTCCCCCAATGCTGTGGCAAAAAATAGTGGAGCAATATCAGAAAGGAGTTTCTCAGAGAAAAATTGCAAAGAGTTTGAAGTTATCATCATCTACAGTGTATAATATCATCCAAAGATTCAGAGAATCTGGAACAATCTCTGTGCGTAAGGGTCAAGGCCGGAAAACCATACTGGATACCCGTGTTCTTCGGGCCCTTAGACGGCACTGCATCACATACAGGAATGATACTGTAATGGAAATCACAACATGGGCTCAGGAATACTTCCAGAAAACATTGTCGGTGAACACAATCCACCGTGCCATTTGCCGTTGCCAGCTAAAACTCTATAGGTCAAAAAAGAAGCCATATCTAAACATGATCCAGAAGCGCAGGCATTTCTCTGGGCCAAGGCTCATTTTAAATGGACTGTGGCAAAGTGGAAAACTGTTCTGTGGTCAGACGAATCAAATTTGAAGTTTGTACCTTTTTGGAAAACTGGGATGCCATGTCATCCAGACTAAAGAGGACAAGGACAACCCAAGTTGTTATCAGCGCTCAGTTCAGAAGCCTGCATCTCTGATGGTATGGGGTTGCATGAGTGCGTGCGACACGGGCAGCTTACACATCTGGAAAGGCACCATCAATGCTGAAAGGTATATCCAAGTTCTAGAAGTTTGAATTTTTCATTATATACGTTGTATATTTTAGTGAAGAGATTGAGTTTTTCTGGATGAATATGTGTGACCACATACTGCATCAATTACAACATCATGGCTGCATCATAAAGAGGAAGATGCGACAAAGAAGACCTAAGACAGTTGAGCAACTAGAAGCCTGTATTAGACAAGAATGGGACAACATTCCTATTCCTAAACTTGAGCAACTTGTCTCCTCAGTCCCCAGACGTTTGCAGACTGTTATAAAAAGAAGAGGGGATGCCACACAGTGGTAAACATGGCCTTGTCCCAACTTTTTTGAGATGTGCTGATGCCATGGAATTATAAATCAACTTATTTTTCCCTTAAAATTATACATTTTCTCAGTTTAAACATTTGATATGTCATCTATGTTGTATTCTGAATAAAATATTGAAATTTGAAACTTCCACATCATTGCATTCTGTTTTTATTCACAATTTGTACAGTGTCCCAACTTTTTTGGAATCAGATTTATACAATAATAAACCTTTGTTTTTATCAAAACAATTTATCCAGTTTAATAAAATAAATGAACACTTATAAAATAAAGCAACAAACTGATTCCAATATTTTTTTCCCACACCATGCTAAAGTTTTCCAGACTATGAGACATTCACACTTCCCATAAAGGATTGATTATAGTTATTTTGTATTGCAAACATGATACTTCACTCTGAACTGCTGCTAATCATTATTCTTTTGACCATTGGGCCCCATCTCACACCTAGATTGTCTACACTTCTTCATTTCATCATTGTTGTGTTTAGGGGATACACGCGAGCATCGTGACACATGTTTACATTAATCTAAACCCCGCCTCCAGCAGCGCGGGGGTGTTGGAAAGTTCGTTAACAGTATACAGTCGGTCAGTCTTTTCTAACTTCTTTTTGCCCCGAAACGAAAAAGTTGACTGTATAAGGTCGGTGGTTTTTTTCTGTTTTTTTTTTGTATAGAGTCGGTAAACTTATTAAGGTGTCTAATGTTTAAAATGTTTAATAATTGTTTTTGCCCCGAAACGAAAAACTTATTAAGTATAACTCTTTTTGCCCCGAAACGAAAAACTTAAAATGTATCAAAATGATCAAAATATTTTGTATAACACTTGTCCACTCTGCACTGTTATATCAGGGTTAATTTTTATATCTTCTTTTTACATTTCTCTCTGTGATTTGATAAAAAAAAAAGTTTTTTACTTTTATTTTAGAGTTGATTGAAGAAAACGAGGAGAATGAAGAACTGAAAGAAGAGGAGAAACATAATGTCAAAACTGGAGAAAACCCTTTGAGTCGCTCTCAAACCAAACAGAAAGATTTAAAGAAAAGCAAAGACAAGAAATCTTTCACCTGCACTCAGTGTGGAAAGAGTTGGACAAACAGACATAGTCTTGAGATTCACAAGAGGATCCACACTGGAGAGAAACCATTCACATGTGATCTGTGTGAGAAGAGTTTCACACAATCAGCAAACCTTAAGAATCACATGATCATCCACACTGAAGAGAAACTTTATGAATGTGATCAATGTGGAAAAACATTTTTGAGGGGTTCAAACCTGAAGAGTCACCTGAAAGTTCATTAAGGAGAAGCCACATTCATGTTCTTTATGTGGAAAGAGTTTTTCACAACTGCAGAATTTAAAAGTTCATCAGAAGATACACACTGGTGTGAGAGAATATATGTGCTTCGAGTGTGAGAAGACTTTTATTACAGCTGAACATTTGAAACAGCACAAGAGGATGCACACTGGAGAGAAACCTTACGAGTGTTCACACTGCGACAAGAAATTCAGTCAGTTAGCACATCTGAAAACACATGAGAGGATCCACACTGGAGAGTTGAGATTTGAAATTCTGCAAGAACATGAGAGGATCCACACTGGAGAGAAACCGTATCACTGCACTGTATGCGGGAAGAGTTTCCGTCATTCATCTAATCTACTCAAGCATAACAAAAACTCACAGTCAGTAGTAGGGGATGCACAGACTAATCAACTAGTCGACTTCAATGCTCTGCCATGACGCTTTAAGCTTGATGTTAACTAGTCGCTGGTCCTAAAGAGGGCACAACAATGTCAAATAAATGTATACTCCGAAAGCTCCACAAGACATGTGTGATTACAGTGGGGCTCGAAAGTTTGGGCACCCCAGGTAAAAATGTGTATTAAATTTGCATAAAGAAGCCAAGAAAAGATGGAAAAATCTCCAAAAGGCTTAGACATTCTTATAATATGTCAAAAAAAGTTAGAATTTATTTCCATTATTTACACTTTCAAAATAACAGAAAACAGAAAAATGGTGTCTGCAAAAGTTTGGGCACCCTGCAGAGTTTATAGCATGCACTGCCCCCTTTGGAAAGCTGAGACCTGACAGTGTCATGGATTGTTCTCAATCATCGTCTGGAATGACCAGGTGATGTCAATCTCAAAGGTTTTAAATGCCCAGACTCATCTGACCTTGCCCCAACAATCAGCACCATGGGTTCTTCTAAGCAGTTGTCTAGAAAACTAAAACTGAAAATAGTTGACACTCACAAAGCAGGAGAAGGCTATAAGAAGATAGCAAAGCGTTTTCAGATGCCAATATCCTCTGTTCGGAATGTAATTAAGAAATGGCAGTCATCAGGAACAGTGGAAGTTAAAGCAAGATCTGGAAGACCAAGAAAAATATCAGACAGAACAGCTCGCAGGGTTGTGAGAAAAGCAAGTCAAAACCCACGTTTGACTGCAGGATCCCTGCAGAAAGATCTGGCAGACACTGGAGTTGTGGTACACCATTCCACTATAAAGAGATACTTGTACAAATATGGTCTTCATGGAAGAGTCACCATAAGAAAACCTCTTCTACGTCCTCACCACAAAAATCAGCGTTTGAAGTTTGCAAATGAACATATAGACAAGCCTGATGCATTTTGGAAACAAGTTCTGTGGACCGATGAGGTTAAAATAGAACTTTTTGGCCAGAATGAGCAAAGGTACGTTTGAAAAAGAAAGGGCACAGAATTTGATGAAAAGAACCTCTGTCCAACTGTTAAGCATGGGGGTGGATCAATCATGCTTTGGGGTTGTATTGCAGCCAGTGGCACAGGGAACATTTCACAAGTAGAAGGAAAAATGGATTCAATAAAATTTCAGCAAATTTTGGACGCTAACTTGATGCCATCTGTTAAAAAGCTGAAGTTAAAGAGAGGATGGCTTCTACAAATGTATAATGATCCTAAACACACCTCAAAATCCACGGTGGATTACATCAAGAGGCGTAAACTGAAGGTTTTGCCATGGCCTTCACAATCTCCTGACCTCAACATAATTGAAAATCTATGGATAGACCTTAAAAGAGTAGTGTGTGACAGATAGCCCAGATAGCTCAAAGAACTGGAAGACTTTTGTAAGGAAGAATGGGCGAAGATACCTCAAACAAGAATTGAAAGACTCTTGGCTGGCTACAAAAAGCGTTTACAAGCTGTGATACTTGCCGAAGGGAGCAGTACAAGGTATTAACTCTGCAGGGTGCCCAAACTTTTGCAGACGCCATTTTTTTGTTTTCTGTTATTTTGAAAGTGTAAATGATGGAAATAAAATCTAACTTTTTTTGACATATTATAAGAATGTCTAATCTGTAATTTGATGCCTTTTGGAGATTTTTCCATTTTTCTTGGCTTCTTTATGCACATTAATACAAATTTTTACCTGGGGTGCCCAAACTTTCGAGCCCCACTGTATATTACTGAATGCTCGAAATTGAACGGGAGAACGCACGCTTTAAACAGCTTATCGTACAAGTAAATTTATCGCTGTTCTAATCTAATGCACTGCTGCACTGTAACACACACACAAAGGCTACAGAACTCGTACATTGTGTCTGCACAGAATCATTCAGTGCGGAAATGTACTGTCAACTCTGTTCTGTTGTTTCTCAATAAAATAGCTTAGAAACTGAAAAGTTCAAGCATATATTTCTTAACTAAATTCCACAGTGTCGCTACTACTAGAGAGACACTGCCATGTAGAATTAATTCAGACATGCAATCGCTCTCACTAATGCATTCATATAAATATAATCTTTACTGTGCTACTTTATCTATATCTAAGCTCCAGGCTTATTTGTTCATTAATGACGTCATCAGCGACTAGTCAACTTCGACTTGACTTTCATCACAAAGTCAACTTTAAAAAAATCTGAAGTCGTTCAAACCCTAGTCAGTAGATCATCTTCAGATCCAGCACTTTCAGGTCTGATGCCTCATCCTCATCAAACATGACACAATAATGCATCAAGCAATAAAATCTCTTCTGTATAAACTAACAAAGAAACATCATCTAAAGTCACAGTGAATAAAGTTCATCTTCAAGACCAGCACAGTTTCAACTGTAACATTTTTATGAGGCTTCAGGTCTTAAGAATCACTTCATATGAAGGAGAAACCACATTCAAGTTCTTTTTCTGGAAAGATTTTTCCACATCTAAAGTTTAAAACTACATCAGAAGATACACACTGGTGTGAGAGATCATATGTGCTTTGAGTGTGAGAAGACTTTTATTACAGCTGCAGATTTGAAGCGGCTCCATGGGATCCACACTGGAGAGAAACCTTACAGTTTCATCTGTCAGATTCAGATCAACTCAAAGATGCAGTTCCTCCCCAATAAACAATATCAACAAGTTTTATTCTTGTCATTTAACTTCATTATTTTAATTATATCATTGTGTTCTATGAGTTTCATTCATCATTTGTACTTTGTTTACTCTTTTTATGAATGAAAGTATTTAATTTTTTTTGTGCAAACTGTTTTTATTCTGGAAGCTTAAGAAGTGTCTGTAACTTTTAAACTGACATTTATTTTGATCCTGTTCTTCATTGTTGTTTTTTAAATCCAAGTAAATATTCTTCCATTTATGATGTATTTAGAAAATCCAAATGCAAGATGTACTGTAGCATTGAAACCAATCCTCCTCCTCCTGTAAGTAGGGATGGGTTCCAGAACCAAGTAGAATCTGGATTTATTATTGCTTCATAAACATTATCTTGTGAATGGTGTCTCTAGATAATATCAAGACATTATTATGTGCCTGCTATTCACAGTGCAGAAGAGAGATCTCTTTAGATCTGTGCGATTAATTGAGTTTGGCTTCCAATGATAATGAAAAGAAGATATTTGAGGTAAATTGATTATTATGCTGCATTCCGTCTACCTTTCATTCACAGCGCTTTGTTCCTCCATAAAGTCAACAAAAGCAACAGAAGGGTCATTTGGCATTCCTGAAGGCACAGAAGTGCTGATATCGATCAAGGCCTGTAGGCCAACATGTGTGTACAAACCCGATTCCAAAAAAGTTGGGACACTGTACAAATTGTGAGTAAAAAAGGAATGGAATAATTTACAAATCTCATAAACTTATATTTTATTCACAATAGAATATAGATAACATATCAAATATTGAAAGAGAGACATTTTGAAATGTCATGCCAAATATTGGCTAATTTTGGATTTCATGAGAGCTACACATTCCAAAAAAGTTGGGACAGGTAGCAATAAGAGGCCGGAAAAGTTAAATGTAGATATAAGGAACAGCTGGAGGACCAATTTGCAACTTATTAGGTCAATTGGCAACATGATTTGGTATAAAAAGAGCCTCTCAGAGTTGCAGTGTCTCTCAGAAGTCAAGATGGGCAGAGGATCACCAATTCCCCAAATGCTGCAGCGAAAAATAGTGGAGCAATATCAGAAAGGAGTTTCTCAGAGAAAAATTGCAAAGAGTTTGAAGTTATCATCTACAGTGCATAATATCATCCAAAGATTCAGAGAATCTGGAACAATCTCTGTGCGTAAGGGTCAAGGCCGGAAAACCATACTGGATACCCGTGTTCTTCGGGCCCTTAGACGGCACTGCATCACATACAGGAATGCTACTGTAATGGAAATCACAACATGGGCTCAGGAATACTTCCAGAAAACATTGTCGGTGAACACAATCCACCGTGCCATTCGCCATTACCGGTTAAAAAAGTATGTAGGTAAAGTAAGATTACATGTGTTTAATTGATATATAATAGGATGTATTTATCTGGAAGCATGTTAATTTATTTTGGACTGTGGCAAAGTGGAAAACTGTTCTGTGGTCAGACGAATCAAAATTTGAAGTTCTTTTTTGGAAAACTGGGATGCCATGTCATCCGGACTAAAGAGGACAAGGACAACCCAAGTTGTTATCAGCGCTCAGTTCAGAAGCCTGCATCTCTGATGGTATGGGGTTGCATGAGTGCGTGTGGCATGGGCAGCTTACACATCTGGAAAGGCACCATCAATGCTGAAAGGTATATCCAAGTTCTAGAACAACATATGCTCCCATCAAGGCATCGTCTCTTTCAGGGAAGACCTTGCATTTTCCAACATGACAATGCCAGACCACATACTGCATCAATTACAACATCATGGTTTGCGTAGAAGAAGGATCCGGGTACTGAAATGGCCAGCCTGCAGTCCAGATCTTTCACTCATAGAAAACATTTGGTGCATCATAAAGAGGAAGATGCGACAAAGAAGTCCTTAGACAGTTGAGCAACTAGAAGCCTGTATTAGACAAGAATGGGACAACATTCCTATTCCTAAACTTGAGCAACTTGTCTCCTCAGTCCCCAGACGTTTGCAGACTGTTATAAAAGAAGAGGGGATGCCACACAGTGGTAAACATGGTCTTGTCCCAACTTTTTTGAGATGTGTTGATGCCATGAAATTTAAAATCACTTTTTTTTCTCTTAAAATGATACATTTTTCTCAGTTTAAACATTTGATATGTCATCTATGTTGTATTCTGAATAAAATATTGAAATTTGAAACTTCCACATCATTGCATTCTTTTTTTATTCACAATTTGTACAGTGTCCCAACTTTTTTGGAATTGGGTTTGTACATCAGGGGTCTGCTAATTGTCACACCTTTTGCACAGTGTGTGAAGCTGTAATCTGCTGATTGGTCAGTTTGAATGTCTCAGTTTGGTTTTTAGTCACATGGTCAAGGAAGGGATAAAAGAATTCTGTAACTGTTGCTCTGTCTCTTTCTATTTGCTGCCTCTTTCTCTTTGCTGGCTCTCTCTCTCTCTCTCAGGTAATATTTTACATACATGCTGGGTACAATTAACTGCTTATGTTTTACCATCCTTAATCTATTTTGTAATCAAATAAAGTTTAAACATAGCAAAATATTGTTATTAAACACTTTCAATTATTAATTATGTGCTAACTAGTCTTGATTCAAGATTAATACTGAAGTGCTACCTATTGCAATACAATACAGACACACAATAGCAATGCTCTCCCACATATTTAGCTATTCTAACTGCGCTTAGTTCCGTCATTGGTATAAGTGGCAGTGGGTGGTAATAGACTAGAAATGTACAGTTTTATACCTTTTATACCATCGTGCTGACAATGTTTCTTTAGTCATTCAGCAATCCTACAGCCTGAACCTCTGTGGGGAAACCACCCTTACAATATAAACATTAGCAAATCATTATTATTGATTATTTTCCAGCAGTTATCTGATTTCTAAGCCAATTAAAAGCTAAAAATTAGAGAAAAATATTTTTAATGTTTTTTTCCCCATCTGGTCTGGATACGTACAGGATCCGGGTGACTGCAGTGACCATCTGATCTGGATACAGACTGGATCTGGTGGCTACGGTGACCTCGGAATTTGCATGTTAAATGTTAAACATCATTTTTTTTTTTTGCATGTCTTTAACATTTTATTTCCAAAGGTTACATTTTTTATCATTGTTTATTTTTTGTGTGTTAGATGGGTTTAGCCACTTTATGATGTGAATTTATTTTTATTATTTTAATAATTAATGCATTTTTAAAAATTCAATTTGAAAAATTAATTTGTTTGTGGGCTTATGATAAGATGCCTAAGAACAGGGTTTCCTAAAAGGGGATCACAAGTACATTTCAGGGGGTTATTGAGTTCATGAAAAACTATTAATTAAACTATAATTAAATCATATAATTTAAATAAATTAATAATTTAAAAATAAAAAAAATCTAAGGTTGAAAGGTGTAGTACAGTAGTGCTTATGAGTTCAGCGTTGCTTTGTTTAAAGAGATTACTGAGAAAACAGCTCTATTTCTGCTGTTCCATAAGCACCACCTACTGTCAGACAGTGGATCTACAATTTCATTCAGGCTGTCTGCTGTTTCTGTTCAATGCAAAAACTGGACCATTATTTTTGTTGTAAATCTTAACAGGTAGAAGAAAAAGAAAAAGAAAAAACTAATGTGCGTTCTAATAATCTTAATGCTCTGAGAATAAGGTAGACTACAGAGTAGTTTATGGAGCAGATAAAATGCCTATAATGTATAATTTAAAGTCTGAAATGTGAGATTAAACGTTTAAACATTTTTTTGTCAAAACTTTGTTTGAACGTAGTACATGTTAGTAGATAATGTAACACGTTATTGCTGTAAATGATCAAACATTTTTATGTTTAAAATCAGTCGGTTTTTAACATAAAACTTGGTGCAATAATTTCAATGTGTGAGCCTGAAGCCTGCATAAACTGAAAATGCTGTACGGAACTGGATTAGAATGTCCATGTCACAGTCCTTAAAAGCCACAGATAGAATCATGGAAAAAAGATGTTGAATAACAATGCCATTTGAAATGCAAAATGGGTCAGACAGCTCTCCGTCGTCCAGCACCTGACCAAACATGGCCTCATGAAATGAACGGACAATGTTGATAAATTTCTCAGGGCATCCGATCTTACGCAGAGTGAGTCAAGCCCCTTTCAAACTGTGATTCCGGAAAATACACGGGTAATATGTCCCAGCAATTGTTTCCGGGGTCACTAGATTTTGCCCCTTTCACACTGTCAGAGATTTCCCAGAATATGTGCGTGCGTTCACACACAACCTGTAAAGGTCCCGTAATGACACGTGACATCAGGATGTGACGTGTAATGTACGAGTCGAAAACGAAAGGCACGTTAACTTTCACTTAAGCTAGCGAATGATCTCAGCTTCAGCGCGGATAGTGAGGAGCTAACTGATCTCTGCTTCATTACAGTTTGCACATTTTTTTCGTCGCATTTTTTTCGTTTTTTTGTTTTTTTTCTTTTTTTTAGTTTATGTGATTTGGTAACATTATGTAGTGTGTTATCATGATGACGTGTGTCATCACCACGACACACCCTTTATGGCATTAGTTCTGGCTTTTGTTCAGACAGAGTTTGTTCCGAGACTGAACCCAGCAATGTTACTAGGTCCCCAACCTGTGATCGATCCTGGAATCAATCCCGGGAAGTGTTCTCGTTCACACAGAAGGCGACCCGGCAATTTTTCTGGGACCAACCTGCTGTGTGAAAGTGGCTTCAGAGTCCAAAATTTGCTGCAGACCAACATGACATGCAGGCATTCTACCTAGGGGTGAGACGATAAATCGATTTGTGGATCGATTCTGCAATTTTCCGAATGCATTGTGATTCTCCCTCGAATCGATTCTAAGCTTCGTTTTTAACAGCAGATGGTACTGCGTGCTTCCAGCTCCTTACACACACCACTTAAAATAATCTTTCATAAAGTTCAAAAAGGTTGAAATGTGTTCACAGTGGGCTGTTTTTGCATAAATCTCACGTCATAAAACCATAATAACCGAGGTGTAAGTACATTTAACCACTTACATTACTTAGTCGAACGCACAAGCGGTCTTCTTCGTAAGCATTTGAGTGTGCGGTTAAAAACTAGCCTACAGTGCTGTTAAAATAAAAAAAAAGTTCAGAAACAATTACAGATAGAATCGTGATATATTCGAGAAAATCCCAGAATCAATCCACGATATGATTTATCATCACAACCCTAGTTAAATCTTAATGTACTGTGTTCCCTTCTGGAGCATCACTGAGCGTTCAACACACACACAAAAAAAAAAAAAATAAAAGAATGTGTGGGTGTTTGGGGATTTTTGTGTTTTTATGGAGGGACGTTTAACTGTTCAGGACAAACAAGGGACTCATGAACAACTATCACTAAACAAACAACAACAAAAAAAAAACACAGCTGTGGATCATTCAGGTAACAACAAAGTATTAAGAATCAAGGAGATGTAAACTTTTGAATGGGGTCATTTTTATAAATTCAGCTATTATTTTCTCTTGTTGACAATATGTAAACATATTTTATGTGAAATGTCTTATTCAGGTCAGTACTAAATAAACTATAACATGCATTTTGTATGATCCCTCTTATTGTGGTAAAATAATTGAACATTTTGCTGATTCTTATTGTGGTATGTTAATGTTTTTTTTTTTGATTTATGTTTTGGGGTTGTTTAATTTTGGTTTTATCTTTATATTTTAAGATATCCTCACTAAATCAACGAGTCATATTACGGTGTTGTAAATAAAATACAAATAATCAAAACCCCCATTATTTTAATCTTTTCACATTCTTTCTTACCTGCCTCACAGTCACACTGATGGCCCGTTATGGGAGGCCCTTTGTCTCTCAGGTGTGAATCACGAAATATTCATGGCCATTGTCACATTTCTTCACATACAGCCTTTCTAACACAAAACATGTCTTACAATCTATTGTTTTCTGTGAATGAGTGAACAGGGTGATTTTCACATCATTTTGGAGCAAAAACTCTAGTCTACCACTTCCAGTTCTCAAAAGTCTTGTGAACAATTGTTCTGTTTGTGTTTTATGGCCTTATTTCAATGACACTAACCATGCATAAACCCTTTTTTTTCAAAAGCACAAACTTGAAATACAGTGAATACATTATTTAACCATTAAGATATTAAAAGCACCAATGTCAAGGCATGTCTAAACTTCTCCAGACCTCAGAGGGTTAATGTATTTTATACTGTCTGATTATTAGCTAGCAGCTCAAATTCCAAATAGTTTAAGTTTCATAAATTGTTGTGTGCTGGGTTATTTTGCCAGTTAAAAACTACTTGTGTGTTAATAATAGTTATAAAAGTTCTGTAACCATTAGTCAGACGTGCATGCATTTAACAATTCACAGTGTTGTCTACATTGTGTAGTCATTTTTATGCAGTTATGACATTTATTTTCAAATTCACACCATGTGCGTAACTTAAACCTTTTGCTTTTTCGTAAAGGCTGAATAATTCCAAATGAACTCATTTTGACAAGAAAACACAACAAACAATATAATTTAGAACTACCGCATCAATTTTATGTCAATATTACTTTAAAACACTTGCTTTTTCTCTCATAAATGAGAAAATAAAGAGTGATCTCAGCAGACAAACAGTGAGTCTGGGATTTTAAATGCATAGATTGTGAGAATGAACACGTGTGTGAGTGCAGTGTTACTAAATTAATGTTTTACATTGCTGTGCAGTGATCTTTGTGCCTATGCTGTTATATAATGATTTACAAAGAGACAACACTTAGGCTATGGTCTCTTCAAAGATTGAGGTGAAGTTGTATATAAGTGAAAAACAAACTCAATAACTGATTTATTGTTGATTTTCCAGATCTGTTTCAACCACACAGAAGCTTCTCCCACAACAGGCTCACCTTCATTGAAGCTCCTCCCACAACAATCACACCATCAGTGAAGCTCCTCCCACTGCAGTTCATGAATAAATGCTGGGATATTCCCATCAGTCTACAAGTGAAGACAAGCATCAAAGCATCAGGAAGAAGTGAAATCTGCAGAGACAGAGTTTATTGAAGGACAGAGAGAACATGAAGATCCAGAACCCTGCAGAATCAAACACACTGAAGAACAAACAGGTTGGTGTTTATTCTTCATCCTTCATCAATGAGACTGAAGAACATTAATATTATAAAGCTTCAAGCTGTTTTAGATCTGTTGCAGTAGGAAAAATGGTAAAAAAAAAAAAAATTTTTACAGAATTCTTTTTTTTTTTTTTTTTAAATATACTTCAATTTCAGAGTTGATTGAAGAAAACGAGGAGAATGAAGAACTGAATGAAGATGAGGAGAATCATCATTTCAAAACTGGAGAAAAACCTTCTAGTCGCTCTCAAACCAAACATAAAGATTTAAAGAAGAGAAGAGACAAGAAATCTTTCACCTGCACTCAGTGTGGAAAGAGTTCGACAAACAAACAGAGTCTCAAGATTCACATGAGAGTTCATGCGGGAGAGAAACCCTTCATGTGTTCACACTGCAACAAGAGATTCAGCCGATTAGATACTCTGAAAACACATGAGAGGATTCACACTGAAGGCAAACCTTACACATGTGATCAGTGTGGAAAGAGTTTGACAAGCAAATATAGTCTTGAGATTCACATGAACATCCACACTGGAGAGAAACAGTTCCCTTGTGATCAGTGCGATAAGAGTTTCACACAATCATCAATCCTTAAGGATCACATGAACATTCACACTGGAGAGAAACTTTATGAATGTGATCAATGCGGAAAAACATTTTTGTGGGCCTCATCACTGAAGAGTCACCTGAAAGTTCATTCAAAGGAGAAACCACATTCATGTTCTTTATGTGGAAAGAGTTTTTCACATCTGCAGAATTTAAAAGCACATCAGAAGATACACACTGGTGTGAGAGATCATATGTGCTTTGAGTGTGAGAAGACTTTTCTTACAGCTGAACATTTGAAACTGCACCAGAGCATCCACACTGGAGAGAAACCTTACAAGTGTTCACACTGTGACAAGGGATTCAGTAGGTCAGGATCCCTGAAAACACATGAGATGATCCACACTGGAGAGAAACCTTACACATGTGATCAGTGTGGGAAGAGTTTTAGACAATCTGCATTACTTAAGCAACACATGAACATCCACACTAGAGAGAAACTTCATGAATGTGATCAGTGTGGAAAGAGTTTCACGTACAAACAGGGTCTCAAGATTCACATGAAAATCCACAATGGAAAGAAACTGTTCACTTGTGATCAGTGTGAGAAGAGTTTTTCACAATATTCATACCTTAGGATGCACATGAACATCCACACTGCAGAGAAACTGCATGAATGTGATCAGTGTGGAAAAACGTTTTTGAGGGCCTCAGACCTAAAGAGGCATATGACAGTTCATACGAAAGAAAAACCACATTCATGTTCTTTGTGTGGAAAGAGTTTTTCAGTACCGCAGAGTTTAAAACTTCATCAGAAGATACACACTGGTGTGAGAGATCATATGTGCTTTGAGTGTGAGAAGACTTTTATTACAGCTGCAGATTTGAAACTGCACCAGAGGATCCACACTGGAGAGAAACCTTACAAGTGTTCACACTGCGACAAGAGATTCAGTCGTTCAGGAAATCTGAAAACACATGAGATGATTCACACTGGAGGTAAACCTTACAAGTGTTCATTCTGTGACAAGAGATTCAGACTGTTAGCACATCTGAAAAGACATGAGAGGATTCACACTGGAGAGAAACCGTATCACTGCACTGTATGTTGGAAGAGTTTCACTGATTCATCTAATCTACTTGTGCATAATAAAAAGATTCACAGTCAGTAGATCATCTTCAGATCCAGCACTTTCAGGTCTGATGACATCCTCACCAAACGTAACGCAATAAAGCGTCAAGGAATCAAAACTCTTCTGTATAAATCTGTCCTAACAAAGAAACATCATCTTAAGTCCCCATGAACAAAGTTCATCTTCAAGACCTGCAGTTTCAACTGTAACATGTTTGTGGGCTTCACACCTGAAGAATCACCTGAAAGTTCATATGAAGGAAAAGCCACATTCATGTTCTTTGTGTGGAAAGTTTTTCACAACTGCAGAGTTTAATAGTAAATCTATTCTTGTTCTGGAAGCTGAAATAAGATTTTTGAACTGACATTCATTTTTTGATTGCGTTTTTTATTGTTTTTAAATCAAGCAGATATTCTTCCATTTATGATGCATTTAAAAAATCCATCATATACTGTAGCATTGCATGGTTCTGGGATGGGTACCAGAACCAAGTATAATCTGTTTGAAATTAAGAAAAAACATTTTATTTAATAAAATGAACATTTATAAATGGTATCTTTTGAATTGTGTCTCGCTAACCATTTCTATATAGTATTATATAGTCTATGTTGCATCTTTGCAATTAATAGACCAGAAGAGAGATATCTCTCGCGCTTGCGGGGGAAGTCGTGGCCTAACGGTCAGAGTGTTGGACTTGCAACCCAAGGGTTGCGAGTTCGAGTCTCAGGCCGGCAGGAATTGTAGGTGGGGGGAGTGAATGTACAGCGCTCTCTCCACCTTCAATACCACGACTGAGGTGCCCTTGAGCAAGGCACCAAACCCCCAACTGTTCCCCGGGCGCGAAGCATAAATGGCTGCCCACTGCTCCGTGTGTGTGTTCACGGTGTGTGTGTGTGTGTTCACTGCTGTGTGTGTGTGCACTTTGGATGGGTTAAAAGCAGAGCACGAATTCCGAGTATGGGTAACCATACTTGGCTGTATGTCACGTCACTTTCACTTTTTTTTTTCACTTTTCACTTTTTTTTTTTTTTTGTTCTGTTAGTTTAATTTTATTTTTTGTTTTTGGTTTTGGTTTTGGTTTATAATGATAATGGAAGGTAGTTGATTTATGTATAGCAATTATTGTGCAGCATTTCGTCAACCTTTCCTTCACAGAGCTTTGTTCCTACGTATATCTCAGAGTGAATCAGACAGTGATAAGATGACAAGAACTGAAACTGACCAAGAAGCTGAATTACACAGGCACCGAGTTCACATTTAGGATCATAAAAACAGAGATTCTGTCATGTGACACCAGGGCTGGAATGGTAATCAGGCATACCGGCATTTTCCCGGTGGGCCGACGCACTTAAGTTTTTTTTTTTTTTTTTTTGCCGAGGACCATCACACAGGGACAGCGAGCAGCCAGTGTCCCATTTGTTTGTCTCCTGTATTGTCAGTGTAAACATCCAATCACAATGTGCTATAGATGGAGCAATTAAGTATTTTGCTCTGCCTATATAATGATAGTATCACCCCAACTTCTTCCGCGTCGGCTTTTCCCACGTTTTCACAGCAGCTTTATGAAGAACAGGCTTGCTCTGTGGTGACTGATGATGACCAAAAAGCCAGGCAGGAGGAGAAGAAGAGAGGGGTTTAATCGGTAAAGTGCTTGACAGGGACTCGCAACGGAGGCAGGCATCTAACCTGTCCTAATGTGTGCACGCAACATGAGTGCAGAATACGTAAACAAACTATTTTTAATAAAAACATATAATCATATATCAACATCCCCCGAGATATTTTGGCCAAGTCAAGTGTGTTCATAGAGGTTTCCATGAGCCAATGCGGATAAAGCTATATTTAAATGTAAAAAGACATGATATTGTCTGACCTGACGTTTTATTTTTATCCATACATACACTACCAGTCAAATTTTTTTAAACAGTAAGAAAGATCCAAAGATCAGCATTTATCTGACATAAAAAGGTTTTGTGACATTATACATATACCATTCAAAAGCTTAGAATTTTGTGATTTTTTGAATGAAAGATCAAAAGGATAAACAATGCAGATTTATTTTCAAAGCCACCTTTGCTTATTTTTACCAAGGGTGCCAATAATAGTGGAGGGCACTGTATACTAGGGCACTGTATACTAGGACCTAAAAAAAAATCCCAGATTTTTTCACCAAAAATCCGATTTACGATTTAAATCTATTTTTTTGTCCCCCTACAATATACAAATGACAAAGAAATTGATCAAAACAAGTTTTAATATAATTCTTTATTTATTATTTACCAGTCAAATTTATAACTAAGAAGGTGATTAAAAAAAAAAAAGAAAGCAGTAACGTTATTACCTTAATGCTGGAAAGACCTTTATTATTATTATTTTTTTTAATTTAATACTAGCCCATCATGCATCTTACCATCCACTCGGCATTAAGAGCTGTTAAGATTAAAACTGGCAACTACGCAGTGAGTAATTTTTTTCTTATATAAATTATTTGTAAATCGAGCAGACACTACACCGGACGCGAGAGTTGTTGTTGGTGAGCTGCGCAACGAGCATTGCTGCAGGTTGCTTTTTGGTGGATATGCTGTGCTTGTGCTGCCGCGGTCTTGTTCATTTTGTAGGGCAAACATCTCTCTCACTCGGTAGCAGAGCAGTCAGTGGAGTGGAGCGGCAACTATTTCCCTCTGCGCTCCAAGCATTTAATAATCACTCCGCTCCAGCTCCACTCCGCGCTCACTGATACCAGAAACACCGCTACGCCTTAGCTCCGTGGCTAAAGTATTTCAGTATGTTTGAAATGTTATGTTCATAACGTAGCCTATATTAAAAAAAAAGAAAAAAAATAACAGGAGAGTTTCAAAGTGGCTTAGGCTATTGTGTGCAAACTTTTTTTTTTCCTACCACATGCCAAACTAATAAAATTGTCAGCATTAAAAGGTATAATTGCTGCTTTCTGCTGTGCAAATTTTGTTTGTGATGAAAATAGCAGTTCATTTTATCTACAGATCGATGCATTTCTTACAGATTTCAAAATCATTTAAAATCAGACACAGATGAAGTACTGTAAGATTACATTTGTATGAATCCATTATTGCGAAAGCGATTGCGTGTGAATTTGCTGTATCTATTTAAATCATGCTTTAAGCCGAAAATATTCAGTAAAAGGAACAGACAAACTCCTTGAGAACTAGCCTATAACTTCCCGCTCGGTTATTGCTGTCATTATAATCTTCTGATTTGAGAGATCCATCTGTTTCAAGCTATAGCTAAATATGTTTAACATGTGAATTTTTGCTAAATATGCAATTATATTACGGGGCGTTGGGATGAATTGTACTCGTGATGTAGCGGTGGGGGAGCGCTCTTGGAGCGAGTGAAAACCATGACGCTCTGACTTTAAAAAAAAATCCACTCCTCGCTCCAGTCAAAATCACACCGCTCTACTCCGCGCTCCGGAGAAACATACTCTGCTCGGCAGCATGTCTCTATGACAAACGCGCGGGGGGAGAGTTGAGCCCAATCGGAACTACGGGAGCCCTGAGTGGAGCGTCGGTGGATGTTAAAAAGAAAACCGATTTTCATTCAAACAAACAGATGTAAACTACACATTCGAGTTAATCAATAAAATCGATTTATCGCCCAGCCCTACTGTATACTAATATATTACTATAGTGAAACAGGTTAGGTCATAATTTCACCTAGACTCAGCTGTGACTATAATACACACAAAGCATTTACAAGCAATGAGATTTGACAGTCATTTTAAATCATTGATCTTATGATCCAAGGTTAGATTAGAAACCTCCTGCAGGAAGTTCCACTTCGTAAAGTGGACGAGGGAAGTTTATATGGATAGACCCTCAACACATAAGGCAGCTCCATATACCACAATGCAACACGATTGTGATGTCACCACAGATCGAGTTTAATTTACTCCCTCATCAATCTAATTTGTAAGTAAAAAAAAAAATGTAATTAATAAATCAACTCCATTGCAGATTCCAAGTGATCAAGGACTTGGGACATTTCAGTTCAGTCCACTGTAAGTTCTGAAGTGGAATGCTGCCCAGGTGTCCTTGTATTCCTGTCTTATTGAACTCTTTAAGATCTGATGTCATAAATCACTGCAGTGACAGTAGCCACGCCCACCAGCGCAGAGATGACCAATCGAATCACAGCTTCTGTAGAACCACAACATGTGACTGAGTCTGAGGGAAGAAACAGAAGAACACTGAAACATTAAGGCCTGTTTTCACCATAAATATAACCGTAAAAATTTAAAAGTCACATCTAAACTATACTGCCAAAGAGGAATAATGATTTACTGCTGATGAAAGATGAAAATTATTCAGTCAGTTAAAATCCATTTGACTTTTGAAGAACTTATGGATGCTAATATTGTTATTATTTGTTGACACCAATATAGTTAGCATTATAGTTAGTGTCCGTCAGTGTGGACACGAATACAGTTATCAATACAGTTATTATTATGGTTATTATCCATCAGTGTGGACACTAACACAGTTATCAATACAGTTATTATTATGGTTATTGTCCATCGGTGTGGACATTAATACAGTTGTCAATACAGTTATCTTTATGGTTTTTGTCCATCGGTGTGGACACTGATAAAGTTGTCAATACAGTTATCTGTATGGTTATTGTCCATCAGTGTGGACATTAATACAGTTATCAATACAGTTATCATTATGGTTATTGTCCGTCAGTGAGGACACTTATACAGTTATCAATACCGTTATCGTTGGTTATTGCCCATCAGTTTGGACATTAATACAGTTATCTGTATGGTTATTGTCCATCGGTGTGGACACTAATACAGTTATCAATACAGTTATCGTTATGGTTATTGTCCGTCAGTGTGGATACTAATACAGTTATCAATACAGTTATCGTTATGGTTATTGTCCATCAGTATGGACATTAATACAATTATCTTTATGGTTATTGTCCATCAGTGTGGACATTAATACAGTTATTAATACATTTATCGTTATGGTTATTGTCCATCAGTGTGGACACTTATACAGTTATCATTATGGTTATTGTCCATCAGTGTGGACATTAATACAATTATCTTTATGGTTATTGTCCATCAGTGTGGACATTAATACAGTTATTAATACATTTATCGTTATGGTTATTGTCCATCAGTGTGGACACTAACACAGTTATCATTATGGCTATTGTCCATCTGTGAGGACACTTTTACAGTTATCAAAACAGTTATTATTATGGTTATTGTCCATCAGTGTGGACACTAATACAGTTTTCAGTACAGTTATCATTATGGTTATTGTCCATCGGTGTGGACACTAATACAGTTATCAGTACAGTTATCTTTATGGTTATTGTCCATCGGTGTGGACACTAATACAGTTATCAATATAGTTATCGTTATGGTTATTGTCCATCGGTGTGGACACTAATACAGTTATCAGTACAGTTATCATTATGGTTATTGTTTGTCGGGGTGGACACTATGAAGTTGTCAAAACAGTCACCTTTATGGTTCTTGTCCATCGGTGTGGACATTAATACAGTTATTAATACAGTCATCTTTATGGGATTGTCCATCGGTGTGGACACTGATAAAGTTGTTAATACAGTTAT
This sequence comes from Cyprinus carpio, assembly GCF_018340385.1. Classification (NCBI taxonomy): domain Eukaryota; kingdom Metazoa; phylum Chordata; class Actinopteri; order Cypriniformes; family Cyprinidae; genus Cyprinus; species Cyprinus carpio. The sequence goes on from NC_056618.1 coordinate 14,072,288, forward strand.
CATTATGGTTATTGTCCATCGGTGAGGACATTTTTACAGTTATCAAAACAGTCATTATTATGGTTATTGTCTGTCGGTGTGGACACTAGTACAGTTATCATTATGGTTATTGTCCATCGGTGTGGACATTAATACAGTTATCAATATAGTTATCGTTATGGTTATTGTCCGTCGTTGTGGACACTGATAAAGTTGTCAATACAGTTATCATTATGGTTATTGTCTGTCGTTGTGGACACTGATAAAGTTGTCAATACAGTTATCATTATGGTTATTGTCCGCCGTGTGGACACTGATAAAGTTGTCAATACAGTGATCATTATGGTTTTTGTCCGTCGTTGTGGACACTGATAAAGTTGTCAATACAGTTATCATTATGGTTATTGTCCGTCGTTGTGGACACTGATAAAGTTGTCAATACAGTGATCATTATGGTTATTGTCTGTCGTTGTGGACACTGATAAAGTTGTCAATACAGTTATCATTATGGTTATTGTCCGCCGGTGTGGACACTGATAAAGTTGTCAATACAGTTATCATTATGGTTATTGTCCGTCGTTGTGGACACTGATAAAGTTGTCAATACAGTTATCATTATGGTTATTGTCCGGCGGTGTGGACACTGATAAAGTTGTCAATACAGTTATCATTATGGTTATTGTCTGTCGGTGTGGTCACTGATAAAGTTGTCAATACAGTTATCATTATGGTTATTGTCTGTCGTTGTGGACACTGATAAAGTTGTCAATACAGTTATCATTATGGTTATTGTCCGCCGGTGTGGACACTGATAAAGTTGTCAATACAGTTATCATTATGGTTATTGTCCGTCGTTGTGGACACTGATAAAGTTGTCAATACAGTTATCATTATGGTTATTGTCCGGCGGTGTGGACACTGATAAAGTTGTCAATACAGTTATCATTATGGTTATTGTCTGTCGGTGTGGTCACTGATAAAGTTGTCAATACAGTTATTATGGTTATTGTTCATGGGTGTGGATGTTAATACAGTTGTCAATACAGTTGTTGTTATTGTCAGTTGGTGTGGACTAGGGATGTCAACCATTAATAGATGATCGAAAAACACGTGCGAGCAGCTGTGAGTGATTGTGATGGTGATGGTATATAAATGCATCATCATTCATTCATAATGTACAAATTAAGCTTTTAATGTGATTTAAACTTTAAAAGTACATTAAAATAGAAACAACACAAAGTTCTTCAACATGGAAAGTTATAGAAATGTAGTAAATAAGTAATTTCACCAGATAATTATTTCATATCCTGCGCTCTGCAGGGCTGCGGGACACAGTCACAGGACAGATAGCCTATTCATTCCTACAACTTGTTAATTCGTTCCTACGACTTATTAATTTGTGACAACTGTTCATGTTTCATTAATTTTGTTACTTAACCCAGGATTTAAGTGAATTGAGGGAACAAATGAATAAATCGAACAAATTCTTAATTCATTAAAAAATGGGATGCTTTAAAAAAAAATGCATAAGTAATAGGCCTAAAATAAAAATAACAATTTGTTTTCATTAAAAAAAAAAAAAAAAATGCTAAATATATCTGACTTAATTAAGATAATGGATTTAAAACAGAAGTGTTGCAATGCTCCATAAGCAAGTTCACAGAAAGGAAAGGATGACAACGTGCATTCTGTTTGTTTGCTTTATTTTACAAGAGCACAAATCTTCTGTTTTTACTGTGAGTGTTGTTAGATTTTGCTGTATTTGGCTGAGCCGTAGTTTGGGTGGCTCGCCAATGTACTAGATTTCTCTAATACATAAAATAAGTAAGCTTGACCAAAGTTCTTGTGGGGAGAAGAATTTATTGAAGGTAGAAGTGTAGCAGTTCTTCAGCAGTGATGTTAGCATGTCATCCTTCAAACAATCTTAACCCAAGGTACTGTCTGTGAGAACAGACCTTTATACCTGGTAACAAATGTGCTACAAACAATACAATAACACTCCATGGAGAACAAATGATAGTGTAACCTTATGATGACTTGATAGGATCTCTCCCATGGAGAGCCCATTCATTGATCTGATGTTGACCTAAGAGGCTAATTATATGGGCCACTTGGTTCACACATTTGAAAACAAAGACAGCTGGCTACAGTTGATTGCAAATACATTTGACTAAAGTTGATTAAAAACCAATAATCTTTCAATCCCCCCTTTGATCATATTTGATCACACAAATAAAAAGAACATACAAAACAGTTATCATTTTAGTAGTCATGTACACATGCTGTATACAGGTTCCTTCTTGCAATACTTCTCAGTAATCTTGAATACAGAATGCTGCATACAGGCTCCATTACTTAAGATGACAGAATAAGAGTTCATGGCGAGGTTTGCATTATCTTGAATGCCTAAGTTCTTTTATTTTAATGTTGCGATCTTGTGGAAGTGGCGGATGTTGTTGTGTTCTGTGGATGTTCAGGCATGTTCATCTAGGTGGCCAGAGCAGTTTGGTCCAAGTGTTGGATGTCTTTGCTCATCCTCTGAAACGCTGGGACACCTACAATCACACACAAGAGAAAAGGGAAACAAATCTTTCCAAAGAAATAGTTTTAAACAAAATATGCCTAATTTCCAATAAAACTGTCCCTATTTAATGTTGGCAGGACACTACAGTGTTTATCAGTGGTAAAATGTTCATGTCTTCATCCTCAGGCGACAAGCTAGAGCCTAAAAACCCTAGTCCCGCCATATCTTGGATTCTGAAAAACACTACTGCCATCTATCCCTCATCTCTAGGCAAATTCACATCAATCCACTCATTGTTTCTCTGCACCTTAACTGCTGCATCAGTTACTAAAATATCCTCAATTGGTCTTTCCCACCTGTATTCTTGTTGTGACACATCAGTTTTTTTAATCTTTTCCCATTTGTTGGGCACTATACCATGGCCGCCCTTTGGAGGTGCCAAAACTTGATTCTTGGCATTGTGTACTGCCAAGCTGAGTCTTTCATCAGTTTGGACAAGGCTGTTAGATGTTAGATTTTCATTGGACATGGGCCGGCCTGTGACATGTTCAAAAGGGCATAGTCCATTTTCCTTGTGGTTTTCCATCTTCCATTAACAATGATGATTGTTTCCTGGACAATTCAATTTGAATCTGTTTACTATGTAGAACTGCTTGTGAGCCTTGCTGAAGTTGTCTTAATGCTGCTGCATGTTCACCTCCCTTCTTTACGGCTTGTTTAGCAGCACTGCCTACTAGGACATCATCTTTGGCTTCAGTTGTTGAGGTTTCTGTGTATGCTTTTCCCTTCTTGTTTGCACACACATGGAGTCCATCAGCTTTTGGACAAGATGTCACTAGCTGGTGTTGCAGAGAGAGGTTCTTCAGTTGCCCTGTGGCTCCACAGCATTTAGCAGAGTCTGATTTTGTTTGGCTGTCAACTGCTGAAACCTCTTCAACAGGTTGTCCTCATCACTTTGATGTCTCAAACTCAGCTTACAATCACGAATTCAGTGTCCATCCTCGTTACAATATCTACATCTTCCCTGAGTTTTCTCTCTTTGAGTGTCTCTGATATTCACTTTTTTCATACCCCATTGTCCTGTTGTTGTATGACAAGGTTTTGGATTGTGAAACTCTGAGATAGACTTCCTGTGTTCTTTCAATCTTTGCTGACCATTCAACAAACTGCATAAATGTTGTTCCAATGCTGTCCCAGTCATCATACCTGATTTTAAGAGTTTTAGAAACCTCAGGTTTCCGTCCATTCACAAATGTGGTTTTAAGAGGCATGCTAGTGTCTTCACAGAGTTCTTCAATGTTGTTGTTCAAACCAGCATGTTCCATCCAAGTTTGTCTGAAGCGTTCTTCAAACTCTGCGACACTTTCTCCTGTCTTCTGCACACAAGAGGTAATTTTGGCCCAATTAACCTCTGCAGGTTTCAGTTCAAATATGAAGGTTTGAACCGCTTCCCATCCAGCTTCAATGTTTTCTTGAGATTCACCAATCCTTCTTTCAACACTTTCTGTAAGTCGTTGTTGGTCATTGTCTCTTAATTTCACATTAACAATCATCACACTGTCCAGTGGAAGTAAATTGTAGATTTTCTGCAAGCGTTGAAGAAATTGCCAAACTTTCCATGGTTGCTTGTACACATCTGGCAATTCTTTTGACCATTTGTCAACTTGCTCTGGAGTAGCTGGCTGGTATGTTCTGTAGAGAACATATTTCTTTACCACCTTTTTTACTGTGCGAGTTCATCGTTCACCATTTTCCTCATAATCCTCTTCATTGTCAGTTTCAACTTCAGTCCTTCTGTTCTTAATAATTACAGGAGCAAGTCTAACCTTCAGTTTGTCCTTTGTAATTTTAGTATGTGTGTTGATATCTGCATCACTGTTATCAGAGCTGCTTGAAGATTTTGATTCCAGTGGTTTGGAGAGGAAAGTTAGCAATTTGTCATTCTCATGTAACAGTCTTTCTTTGTCCTTCTTTACAGTCTGTAATTGTTCAGCCAGTGCTCAAACCTTTGCTTTCTCTGCTTTGTTCTCATGTTGTAATTTGTCGTTACACATCTCTGTATGCTGTCGAATTTGTTTGAGCAAAATTACAGACAAGCCATCTCTGTTGGTGTTTGTCCTTAAGCGCTGCATCTTTCCATAAGCCCTTTTAATGTCCAGCAAAGCCCATAGTCCACTCTCTGAGTACTTGATGCTGTACTTCTGGCACATGTCATCATGACACTTCCTCAGTCCCAGCCTTTTGTCCAGATATGCATTCAGATTCTCCAGCATCTGATCAATGGTAACATTTGGAGGATCTGTCCCATGTCTTTCTGTTGTTGGCCTCAATGCATGACTATTGCCATTGTTTTGTGCAGACTCAGCCATGGCAAATACAAGAAAAGTGCCCTCAGAGGTGTGAAAACAGAACAAAAGGTGTTAGAACTGTTAAAGGCACTTATTCAGATTTAAAATCACAGCAGTCTGTTAGACTGACAATTTTCAGTTACACAGACATATCTTTAGTTTAAAAGCTCAGCTTAGTTTTCAGTCTTACATTTAAAACATTTACATTCAGGCAAATTTTCCTTGTTTAATGTCTGAATTGAGTTCTAGTTTAGAAGGCTGAATTACTTTTTCAAATTTGTCCCTTAGACAATTTACATGATATATTTCCGTATGTTTCACGGAATGCAAACAAACTTATAGTTTCATGGCTTTATGCCATCATCTTCTAACTATACAACTATACTATACTAACTGTACAATAGTGGCTACTGAATAAGCACCCAGTCAAGAATTTTGAATTCTTGCAGCAACATCAGTCCCAATTCTTTCCAAGGGCCCTACAGTCATTGGACGAATGGACTAAATTGTTTTTTTACACAATTCCTACAGACAAAAAGAGAAACGACCAAGCCTCTGCTTCTGCAATCTCTTGATTTATCGGACTTAATTGTTTCTTAAACAATTCCTACAGACTGCAGAGAACAGGATTAAGCCTATAATTACACATCTATGGCTCCTACAGTCTCATGAGAACGGACTAAACCTCTTTCTTAAATGATTCTTACAGACTCAAGAGAACAGGACCAAGCTATAAACACTTTTTCTATAGCTCCTACAGTCTCAGGAGAATTAACTAAATCATGTAAAAGGTTCCTCCAGACTCAAGAGAAAGGCCTAAGCCAAACATTTCTTAAACCGTGCTACACTGGTTATTATGGTTACACTACATACATCAAATGATCTGCTTACTTATGAAAAAGTGTTCTTTAAGTTCTTTTAGAGAGCTGATAGTTTCACTCACCAAATTAGAATCTTTGAGACAGGATCAAGCTGATTCAAATAACTTATGTCCACAGACACGGTCTGTTGATCTTCAACACAAAAACTTTAGAATCTCCAAAACTCTTTTGTTCAATTCTTGTTGCAATTGGTGAGTTTTCTTCTTGTCAGTCTGTTATGCCAAGGACGTTTTTGCTAATTTGAAGAGGATGACCTTTTCCGTGTATATGTAAAGGTCAAGCCTAGTTTAAATTATAAATAATAGTTTAACATTCAAATACATTGCGAGTATGGAAACATTTGGATTTGTGGCGAATGAGACGTGAGCAATAACCTCCAAATACATCCAGCCAAACCCGTGGTCGCTCCGTCCTCGTAGGCATGCACGCATGCACCAATGTCACAATCTAATGCAATGTAAATGCCGGATTTTTAAAAAACATTTTCCGGAACAGGATCCAGCAGGATTAAACTAAGTACTGGTCATAATAGCCTATACTCACACAAAAATGTTTGATGTGAGAAACAGTGTGTTTTGCTGCAGCAGTGGGTTTTGAGTGGGTTTTGCACATCCTGTCATACTGGTAACTGCGTGCCAGACGCATTTTGCAGCATTAAGGTTAACGATTAATTGATTGTTAATTTAAACGACGATCGATCATGGAAATGATCGAAAATTGACATCCCTAGTGTGGACACTATTACAATTATTGTTATAGTTATTTTCCATCAGTGTGAATATTACAGTTGTTATAGTCATTGTTTGTTGATGTGGAGGCTTGTTTAATTAGTGTTTTAGTTACTGTCCATCGGTGTAGACACTAATACATTTTTTATTATAGAAATCATCCTTTGGTGTGGATGCTAGTGTAGTTATCGTTATAGTTATTGCCCATTTGCGTGGACACTAATACAGTTATCGTTATAGTTATTCTTAGTTGTGGACGCTAATAGGTTTGGGTAACGTAAGAAATTTTCTGGTTCCAATTCCAGTTCCAGTTTTGCTGAACGATTCCTGGTTCCGATTCCATTTAAATGAACTATTATTATTTTTTCACTATTTTACCTTCATTGCATGTAGTGTTGATGGAAGGTAGCAAGTAATGTTGAATAATTCTAGTCCATCAATTACATGTGCTTCAAAGTTGATGATTTTTTTACACTATCAATAACATTTTGCTTTTCAAGCAGGAATAAGCTGGCTGACCAAAGTCCCTTGAGTGCTAAGACATTTGTTAATTTTCCTAAATTAATTAAATATTAACGGTTATATAACCATGTATACACACACTCCATAAAGCCCCTATTTTACAAATAATAATGCAGTCAGGAGATGGTGTGATGCAATGAATGGTTTCCACATTTTTTTAACATTTAAAATGCATGAAAATAAATATTTTCCATCACTTTGTTTATCACTCTTGAAATGACCTGTACACTAAATAATCTAACCCTCAGTCAGTATGTATATTAAGAGGCAGGGAGGCGTTTCTGTTATTTGGTTTGTGACATACTTTACAGAAACACCGGCGCAAGGCTGCTCACAGTGCTTGGTCACGTGTCGCACCAGAACCGTTTTTGTGAACGTAACATGTAAATTGCTCACGGTTCCGGTTCTTAAAAAAAAAAAAAACAGCAGTTCTCGGTTCCCAACCCTAGACGCTAATGTAAATTATCGTTATAGTTATTGTCTGTTGTTGTGGATGCTAATATAGTTATTGTTATAATTATTGTCAGCTGTTGTGGATGACAATATAGTTATCAATAGCCGCGTTTCCACTGTCGGGCCAAAAGCGGGCATGCTAGTGCGTGCCAGGGCCAGTCGCGTTTCCACTGTCACTTCCGGGGCTTGATCGTGCCTCGTCGGGGCTTCCTCTGAGTTTTTTGGCCCGACGAAAACCTTGGGCCAAAGCGGGCCAGCTGGGGCTAGAGGAGTGGTTATGAACAAAGACAGAGTTTCTCCTCGTCTGGAGAGCGTCAGCACCGCGGATCATTTCATAAAGTTAACAGCTATAACACCAGCATTAAACACTTTTTTAAATTAGTTGAGCTCATGAACTCACTTTCAGTCAGCAGCGAGTGTTTGAAATAACTCGATCCGATCCGATGTGGATTATAATCACCATAAAAGGCAGAAATATTTATAAGCGATGCATAAAAATATGCACGCTATGTATTAACATTACCATAGTAAACATGATAAATACGACCGCTTGAAGAAATCAGACGTCAGCTTCTTATTCTCTATCACAATCGTATAGTAACATATTTTATCTGTCATAAGTCTCGTCTCGAGAGTTAAGCTCTGCGTAGCCTGTCATAAAAATATAATAATAATTTTTGTTCTGGAGCTTTTATAAAAATAGAGAAATTATCATTCATTCTAAATGTGATGTATGTGACTACAAATAAACACAAACAGTCTCGACTGAATAAGCAGGCTATTTTCTTAACGCTTCAGCGTTAAAAATAAATAAAATAAAAATACATTTATTTCTGTGACAAATTTTCAAGCCTGATAAATTAATTCATTATGCTCAATGTATCACTTATAGTAAAACACTGATGCTTTTGAATTTAAATATTTAACAAAGCATGCAAACAAAAGGCCGCTGTTAGCGTGTTCGTTTTGTGATCGCGCATGTTCCAGTAATTTATTTCTTATTCGTTTTCTGATAACTTCTCTTTGTTGGTGAAATGATTGGATTGTGTGACGTTGTTCCTGAGAGGCGTGTAAAGGGCGGGTTTTAGTGACGCGCAGCGGAGCTTCTGGCCCGACGGTGGAAACGCAGCGCTATTTTGGATTCGTGCTACAGGCCCGAGGCTATTAGCCCCGCCCGGCCCGTTTTAAGCCCTGGCTCGCACTGGACCGACAGTGGAAAAGCGGCTATTATTGTCTGCTTGAGTGTACATTAATATAGTTATCACTTTAGTTAACGTTATAGTTATTGACAGACTGTTGGTACAGACGTTGATATAGTTATTGCTATAGTTATAAATTGCACTTTAATGCCTTCAGTTCTCTAAAGTGCACTAACGTTACATTTGCCGTACCTGAACATGTGTGACAGAGCTTGCTGATGTCCAGATGTTGAGTCTGGTTGCTGATGGGATTGTTGATCACACAGCTGTAGCTGTTTTTATCTTGATATTCCACCTCCAGAGGTAGAGAGAGACTGATGCTGAGATCAGACACACTGGTGCTGGACAATAAACTGTTTCCTTTGTACCAGGAGAGAGTCACATGACTCACATTCACCACTGAACACAACAATGAACAGTTTGAAGATGATGATGATGAAGAACATTGTGAGGAGTCTCTGCTGATGACAGGAACTGGCAGGTAAGCGACATTTATTTCCAAAGCATCTGTATAAACAGACATTTCAGATTTATTAAAATGTGTCCTTTACAAAATCTTTAAACTAAACTGAAATACGAAAGTAATCTGTAACTCACCACTGACAGTAACATTGAATCTCTTGTATGAGGTTCTTCCGCTGTTGATGACTGTTAGTTCATAAAGTCCAGAGTCTTCAGTTCTGATGTTTCTGATGGTCAGAGATCCAGTCTTTTCTTCCAGTCTGAAACGTCCTTTACTATCATACATATAGATGACCTGCTCATGGATTTCAGCAATTGGAACATCTTTTGATCCAAATGTCCACAGTATCAGGTCATCTCTCTGTACTTCAGTAAGATCAGTGTGTAAAGTGACAGAATCTCCCCTCATCACTGATATGGATTGGATTTCATTGACTTTGGCAGCACCAAACACACCTGAAAATCATTTAAAGCACTTTCTCAAGTACATATGATAAAGATTATGCACTTTTAACAGTTAAGTATACACTGTAAAAATGTGTGAAGACCCGTTCACACCTATGCACTTCCTGCTGCTTTAAATGCTCGAGCTCTTAAGCAGGGTGGATTCTGATAAGCTGTCAATGTTTGTAATAAGTTTCAGCTGAAATAAAAGTTCTGAAAGTAATTCAAATGATATGGTTGCTATGTGTATAGCTTTAGCATGAATTTAGAATGATTTTAGGTTTTAAAGATTAAATGATTTAATCGATTTATCGTCCTTGGTGTGAACGGCCCTTAAAACGGATTAATTGTTAACTGTTTCATTAAATACAAAATCATGTGATAAAACATCCAATTAAGTATATTTTTTCAGCGACTCACCTGAAAAGATGAAGAAGATAAGCGTAAACAGAAGAAAGAAACTCATCCTGCCTGATGAGTGTTTACCAGATTACTTAAATTGCACTTTCAGTCTGACTCTTAAGTCAGTTTTGCACTCTGTTCTTCTCAAGAAGTTCCTTTACGGATGTAAGAAAGTACATCTCACCCACACACTGTGCTTCAAACATAGAGTGTACCAAGCAGAATAAACCACAGGCGTGAGTTTATAGGCCCTCGGTTTACTGCCCTCATTAACAGTTCAGACTCAGCATTTTAACGCATTTGTATCTATTCAGGTTGCGTTTCCTAAAAGCATTGTTAGCTAACTATGGTCGTTAGTTCCAATGAACTCTATTGGTAACGACAGAACTTGTGACCATAGTGTAATACTGCAGAAAACCCATTCCTGCTGTGACGTCTTTATGTAGGCTACAACACTACCATTAATCCAGCAAGATTAATCCAGAGAGATACTGATGGAAGAAACAATAACTTGTGAAAGTTTGGTTACCCAATCACTAATGCATGAGGTCATGAGCTCTCTTTAAACAATTAGGAGTCTCTTTAAACGATTCAGTAAATGATTAGATTCAAAGGAGTCATTTGTTCTTGAATCGAACAAAACGGCTCAGCAGGACATAAAAAGCAGTGAGAGAAATGATACACAAAAATGTCTATCTGTCGGCCCATTTAAACCAGCATGCCGTTTTAACCTGCAAATTGTACACATCTAGTACATAAGCAAGTTAATGAATTAAATCTTTTTTTTTTTTTTTTTCTCTGTGTTTGGGTAAACACTGCATATTTACTGATTTAAAAAAGGCCTACAAACATTAAAAATAAATTAGTTAAAACATTAAAAAGTACTTAAATCTAGAACTTACCTCGCTGGATGAGTGAAAAAAAGTAATTTAATTTCGACATTTTCCTTAAATCATTACATCAGTTTTCACTCTGATGTGCTCGTTACGAGTCTAAATGTATAAAGACAGTGACATCTACTGCTGAGAATAAGTTACTGACTGTAGATAGATTTCAAGTACTCTGAAGTACTTTGTTTTTACAAAGACCAAGACTAAGCCTAACAACAGATTATTTATTTAAAAAAATTCCACAGGCACACACACAAACAGTATCAGTTTTCAGTGTGGTTCAAATTTTAAGAAACATTTTTATAGATTACATATATATATATATATATATATATATATATATATATATATATATATATAATACAGATATATATATAAACAGAATATATATGACATTCTGTAGTTTTGTCTCATATTCATCTTTTTAATCATATTTACAGATTTCTTGACTCCACAGCAAACAGAACAATTTTGTATTTACTGTTGCAATACTTATGGAGGGCATTGTGTGTGTGTATATATATATATATATATACATCTTTTGATAAGAAATGTTATTGTTTATTATGTATTTTTTAAACAGGCCACAATAAAGAATATTTTATTACAATTTGGCATACTTTTGAGTATTTTATCAAAGTGCCATTTACAGACAACCTATCACAATTTTCTTGTGCTTTTGTATGATTTTTATTTTCCCCCCTTATTAAATATTTTTTTTTTTTAATATTTTTGTTATATAATTAATAAAATGTTCTTTGGCTCCTAGATGTTAGTATAAATTTCAGACAAGACGATGGGTTTGCTGAAACTGGCTGCAGACCTCAAACCAGATGAACAGAAATGTAACCAAAGAAGTTGTACCAGATTTAGAGTTAAACCATAATAAGTTTTGTGACATGTAAATATAAAATATGGTTTATGAAGTGACCACATCAGTGCTGTGTTTTTATGTCTCTTCAGCTGCTCTTGTCTTCAGAGGTTTTCCCTTTGGGAACCCGGACACGTGGCTTCTTGGAGTAAAGCAGATTCCTGCTGAACAGCAGTGGGATGTTTCCCAAATACAGGAAGAGTGCAAGAGTCATGCCTGGAAAAATACACAATTTACAACACCAAAACATCTTAGGAGTGCCAAAAAAAGCATTTATGGACCGATATATGTTTAAACTGTGTCATTATTATTTTAATATGTTCCTTGGTATAAAAGAATATTTCAGATATCTACATAGACTCACCAATCAGAGGGCCGAGCCAGTAGACAAGAGAATACACTAGGAAAGTGTGTCCTGGACAGGTGAATGTCATGGCATAAGCCAGGGATGGATTCACATATCCAGACGTGTAGTTATTTCCTGGTGTGACAGAGACATTTGTGAGGATAGGATGAAGGAGTTAAAATACTTCACATCATCATTTCTAACAAACAGTCAAGATGTTCTCCTGAGAAACAAGCAGCTCTTAAAAACTCCGGCATTTGAAAAAGTGCAATAGATTTTCTAATTAAACTTTATTTCCTTGAAAAGCTTTATTTATGTAAATTTTAAATCTACAATCCTTATTTGTGACCCTGGACCACAAAACCAGTCTTAATATGTGCAATATGTGGTACAATAGGTACAATATGTGTATTTAGCAGGAGCATTCAAGAAACTGAATGAACAAATGAAAATAAAACACTAAATAGATTGATTCCTGTCAACGCAACTGTATTCAAGTTTTTCTGTCAAGAATAGTGAGTAATTTTTCTCTTTGTGTTTTGTTGTTTTATTAACGTTAAATGAATAGTTCACCCAAAAATAAAACTTCTGTCATCTTTCTGTCAATTCTGTCATAGCGTTTTATTTTTCTACCATCATTTACTCACTCAAAAGTTGTTTTAAACCTGAATAAGTTTCTTTCTTCTGCTGAACATAAATGCTATTTTGAGGAATGTGGAAAACCAAACAGTTGCTGGTCCACAGTGACTTCCACAGCATTTTTTTTCAAAGTCATTGTGGACCAGATAATGTTTGGTTTGCCACATTCTACAAACCATCTTCTGTGCTTAGCACAAGAAAGAAATTATACTGGTTTGGGATAACATGTGAGTGAGTAAATAATGACAGAAATTAAATTTTAGGGCGAACTATCCCTTTAATGACAATCGGTAGCATGTTTAGCACTGTTCCTTTAAGAGCTGCACACATCTCATATACAGGCACGCGTCTGTTCTCTCAACTGTTTACTTTCATTTTAGCCATAATCAACTGAGTTTATATGTAATCCTTGTGTGTTTTGACAGTATTAGCCCAAAGGATAACTTAGTTCAGTAATCAGGTGCTGTTTGACAGGCTTTTTAGAATGTCAGAACAGCGAGCGAATGAAAGGTTTAACCAGTAAGGCTTTAAAGCACATGCAAATAATTTAATTATGTCATCACAGTAATAAGTGCAGTGTCCCGTGAGAGAAATATATATACACACACACACACACAGGGTTTTTCCTGGCTCAAAATGAGGCGGAGATGGTACTATCCTGATCATGTGCACACAATGTACCCACCCTTCAACTAAATTACATACAACATTCTAGCAAAAATGGGCCCTTCAATAGTATAGCTGAACATATAACATAAGGTTTTTAAACACTTCATGGAATTGAAAATCTTTATCCACTCCTTACAGTCTCCTGGTCCACATTGCTTTGATCCAATATACATTTATCTACTTAATGTGTCTTTCTAGAAAACAAAACATTTTCTTGCAACTGTGTGTGAATAATTCTGATAGAATACATCATGAAATGCAATCGCAGCAGGGTAACAGGTGTATTAGTGCTCAAATTAGCATCAAGCTAAGGCTTTTTATAAAATGAATAGAAAGCTTTTGCTCAAATCTCACTACAAACCAGCACTGAGTGTTGGTAATAACTTATGGTTGCAATCTAATGTGGATTTTGGTCATATAATGTTGATGAAATAAGTTATTTGTAGTTTTTTATACTAAGCTAATCGTTACACCAACTTGGCAGTTCTCATGTAAATATTCTTAAATGTTATGAGAACACCCCAAATCTCATGAAAATAACTTACAAACCATATTTTAATCGTGTGTTAAATATATAGGGCCCTATAAAATTGTTTAATTTTTTCCCGTTCTAAATATTCTAGAATCTTTTTTAATGGTTAAATTACATTTTATTAATCAAAAAGCATGTCTAATTAATTAAAATCATGTAACTTACACAATTTCACCTAAGTGTATTAAAGGGGTCATATGATGTTGCTAAAAGAACATTATTTTGTGTATTTGGTGCAATTAAATGTCAAAAAACACATTTTCCACATAATGTAGATTTTTGTTTGTCCTATATGCCCCGCCTTCTGAAACAAGTAGTTTTTTTACAAAGCTCACCAGTCTGAAAAGTGAGGTGTGCTCTGATTGGCCAGCTATCCAGTGCACTGTGATTGGCAGAATGTGACGGAAATGTTATGCCCCTCACCATACTGTGGTGTTGTAGCATGTCCTATTATTAGAATATATAAAAACATAATTTATTCTTAAAATAGCTATATTAAATGTTTTCTTTTTCCTCAGAAAGTCTGTGTTGTGTATCTGGTTATCAAATGAAGGCATAAAACATGAATTTTTGTTTATCTTTAAATTATTGAAAATGAAACTATTTTTCGGCAAACAAAGGGGATTTACTATTAAAATTAAAACATGGAAGAAATGTTGTGTGATCATTCCTTAAAAAATAAAGTCTTAATAATTTTAGTAGTAGTAGTAGTAGTATGTACATTCTTCTGAACAATAGTAATATATTTCTACCGCAATATCTTCAGTTTAAACCAAACTTTTATTTTGATGGGTTGCCGTGAATACCTTTAAATTTCTAGGTGTATATCATACGAGGATAGTTTTACTGAAATTAAACGATCAAATGCTCATAAAGTGACTCTCAGAGCAGTTCTGGAGATGTTGTTCATGTATTGATGTCCTCATTTAGTGAGATGACAGATGCTGAAATCACCGCGAGCATCACACGCGCTTCAGTGTGTGTGTAGTAAACAAAACTGCGTCATTCATTCGTACAGAGATATGATCACATAATACGAGTTAATGCTTATCAGACCGCGTAAATCAGTGGAAAATAATAGAAATGATGATTCCGTGTAAAGAACTATCAAGTAAACTTGTATAAAAATATCAGTATTTTTCCAAATATGAACTAAAAGCTCTAATGGACTCTGTTCTGTGACAGTTGCACATGACTGCCTGCCTAAGTTTTGTAGACAACCAGAAGCTGCCTCATAATTCTCAATGCAGAAAAAAAAAACCTGATATATATACACACACACACACACATAAAATCCTTTTTTAAGTTATGCATTTGAGATATAGTTTTTAATTTAATAAATGCATTTTAAGTCTACAATATTTACTTATTTACATTTTAATGCACAATCCTTTATATATGTATTTTAAATATTTAGTCATTATTTAACATACATATTCTACATCTGTTTTATTTAATATGTATATATGTAAATACAAAATCCTTACTTATGCATATGAGATACAGCTTTTCATTTAATAAATGCATTTTAAGTCTACAATTTTTATGTAATATTTACTTTTTAATGCACAATCCTTAATATATGCATTTTAAATATATAATCCTTATTTAGAATTTGCATTTGCAGTGCAGATTTGAATATCATTTACTATATGTATTAGAAATGTGCAATTTTTTTAATTTAATATATGCATTTTAGATGTAAATTTTAAATGTAATCACCTGCATAGGCGATGAATGTCAGCAGCACGGTGAATATGGGAATCTGCAGTAGCTGCGACCTGTTCTTCATGATGAGGTAAACCAGGTGAAAGGTCAGGGCTCCAAGGGCTTCAGCGAAGACTCCCTGCAGTGCCGGGACCTGCAGCGACGTGCTGCACTCAGACATCAACAGATTCTTGATCATGTGCATGTCGGTCAACTCCATCTGCCAGTACTTCCCGGCGACCAGAAGCCCGACGTACGCGCCGAGTAACTGTGCCGCCACTCTGAGCACGACCGACGCTGCGCCCGCGTCCTTCTGCAGGAGCCCCATCAGCGTCACCGAAGGGTTCCCGCTCACGCCCTGCATGACGACGCCATGGATAGCAAGGGATATGAAGAGCATAGTGACGGCAAAGTCGGGCCCAATCGCGCCAGCCCACTGGCCGACCTCCGCAATGGTGTCCACCTCCAGTCTGCTGGCAGCGAGAGCGAAAGCAGCGATGAACTCCGTCAGGAACGTCCAGCGCGCGAACAACACCCGCCCAACCGCACTCACGCCAACTATGGCTGAAAAATAGCCCAGCGAAGTATTAAGGCCTGACATGCTGCTGTTCAGACGGCTGTGCTGGACAGAAAGAAAGATCTGAACTCAGCAGCGGTGTATTTGCTCAAAGCATGTGATAACGTGGCACACGGACACGCTGTGCTCTTATCAAATGGGGTTTTTAGACACACTTTAGGCCAAAAAAAACACACTGACCTGTTCAAGGCCACCACTGGAAAAGTGGTTGTTTGCTTTGACTCCCTCTAGTGGGCCAGGCTGCCTCTCATTGTTTAAACTAGGCTATTGTTGCTCAATCATCTTTGTACAAATATAGTCAGAATATGCATTTTAAATGCACAGTCCTTAGTTAATATTTTTATAACTTTGTTATATCTTTAATCTGCATTTCTTTCTTATTATAAGCATTTTAAAGGGTTAGTTCACCCAAAAATTAGGCTGTGTTTTACTCACCCCTAAGGCATCCTGGGTCAGGGTTCCCACACTTTGGTTAACTTTAATTTCAAGGACCTTTCAAGGACTTTCAGGTCCAATACCCTCAAATTCAAGGACTTAATGTGAGGACACATTTCAAGTGAGAGCAAGGTTACAGTGTGTTACCTTGTCAGATACATTGTTACAGTACAATTTTTTTTATTTGTATTTATTTTTGGCCATATGACAGAGATCTGATATATCATATTTCTGTTTTGCATAAAACTGAAGAATATTCAGTACATCCTATACTTCTGAATCCTATACTATTCTAAAATGATCTGATATTAACTTTTGCATGGATTTTTATTTAAACAGGGTTTCTGCAGGTATCATCAAATCTAATTTAATGATTTTAATGCCATTTTAAAAAATGTTTAATGCCATACACGACCCATATATATATATATATATATATATATATATATATATTTAAGTATACATATATACAGTACAGGTCAAAAGTTTTGGAAAACATTACTATTTTTAATGTTTTTTGAAAGAATTCTCTTCTGCTCATCAAGCCTGCATTTATTTGATCAAAAATACAGAAAAAAAACAGTAATATTGTGAAATATTATTACAACTTAAAATAAATAGTTTTCTATTTGAATATACTTTAAAAAAAATAATTTATTCCTGTGATGCAAAGCTGAATTTTTCAGCATCATTACTCCAGCCTTCAGTGTCACATGTAACATGCAGTCTATCACATGATCATTTAGAAATCATTCTAATATTCTGATTTATTATGAGTGTTGGAAACAGTTCTGCTGTCTAATATATTTGATGAATAAAAGGTTAAAAAGAACTGCATTTATTCAAAATAAAAAAAAATTGTAATAATATATATATTCTAATAATATATTTTCTTTTACTATCACTTTTTATCAATTTAACACATCCTTTTGTATTGATTTTATTTAAAAAATGAAAGAAAAAAAAAATACTGACCCCAAATTACTGACCAGTAGTGTATATTGTTATTACAAAATATTTATATTTTAAAAACATAGCTTCTTTTTTTTTTTTTTTTTTTTTTTTTTATTTTTTATTCATCAAAGTATCCTAAAAAAGTATCACATGTTCTGAAAAAAATATTAAGCAGCAGAACTGTTTCCAACTTTGATAATGAATCATCATATTAGAATGATTTCTAAAGGATCATGTGATAATGATCCTAAAAATTCAGCTTTGCATCACAGAAATAAATGATAATTTAAAGTATAATAAATTTTAAAAAAATTATTTTAGATTGTAATAATATATCACAATATTACATTTTTTTTCTGTATTTTTTGATCAAATAAATGCAGGTTGATGAGCAGAAGAAACTTCTTTCAAAAACATTTTAAAAATAGTAATGTTTCCAAACTTTTGACCTGTACTTTATATATATCTATACATATATATATATATATATATATATATATATATAATTTGTATTTAATGTTTTTTAAACAAGTGTCTTCTGATCACTAAGACTGCAGTAATAGTAATATTGAGAAATATTTTTTACATTTATAATAAATGTTTTCGATGTGAATTACTCCAGTCTTCGGTGTCACATGATCCTTCAGAAATCATTCTAATATGCTGATTTGCTGCTCTGTTATGATTATTGGTGCTCAATCAATAATAACTGTTCTTATCAACAACACGGAACACATTTTTTATGCTTTATATTTTTGTGTAAATCATGATACATTTTACTTTTCAGCATACATTTCATAAATACATTTCAGCATAAATATTTCAAATGAATCAGATTTTCTCATTTCTCAGATATTGCCAATTCGAGAGAGAGAGATAGGTGAAGGGGTATAAAATAGAACTGGGCCTAAATCTACAGTGTTTAAAGTGGCTGTTAGCTTTGGCTCCCTCTAGTGGGCGAGGTTGAATCTCATTGTTTAAACTGCTCTATTGTTCCTCAGTCATTTTTGTACAAACTTGTCTTTTGAGATTGTAGCAGATGTTAACCCAAACATATCAAGTAAAGAACAGATATTCAAAATCAAGGACAGACCTGAAATGCAAACCAGTTTGCTGAGACTCACAGATGCGTTCCTGCAGGAACATGGGGAGGTTTTGCACACTTGCTCTTCAGGCCTCGTTGGCGCAGTAGGCAGCGCGTCAGTCTCATAATCTGAAGGTCGTGAGTTCGAGCCTCACACGGGGCAAGTGTTTTGGTTTTGCTGGAGATTTTAAAATCATTGATGTTGTTTAATCTGTGAAAAGATAGTTTAGTGATATTCACACTTTTTACTCTCAGCTGTAAGCTGTTAGCATTGTTTTATATAAGGTCTATTAGAAATACTGCCATCTGGTGGGCGTTTTGCCAATGTCATCATCATTGACTGCAACCATTACAAATATTTTGTTACTTAAAATAAGTGTTAACTGAAATTAAAATATATTATATTATACTTAATTTATTTTAGCTAGTTAACAGCATTTTTCTTTTCTTTTTTCAAGTACTAGAATAGCTAATTTTTTAATAACTTTACATATTTTAAAAGGGCAAAAACCAATAAAATTGACAAAAAAACTGTGAAATTAAAAAGAAAATGGAACATAATTCAAAACATCAATTAAAACTATAACATTGAGTAGACATAAAGAAAAAACAAAAAAAGGACAAACTTAAAATATCAAATTAAAATGAAAACATTGAAGCTAAGCTTTAATTCAAAATAGTAATCAAAACTATAATAGTAAGACACAAAAACATAAACTTTTATCTAAATTTAAAAATCTAACATTTAAATCTAACTAAATCTAATTTAAAATATTAACATTTAAAACATTTAATTTATTTTAAATATTAAAATAAAACCACCTGGAAAATATCATTTTCTTTTTTCAAATGATCTTTAGTTATTAAATTATACCAGTTACGGGGTGAATATATTATAGCAATGACTGAAAAGTCAGTTACACTTTACATATGATCTCATTTGTAAACATTAGCTAACATCATGAGTACACTGTTAACTTACTATAAACAGCACTTCCACATCAATTAATCTTGTTAGTTTTAAGATTTACTAACATATTTTTAAATTCACAAGTTCTATTTTAACATTAGCAAATTTCTATGAATAAACATTATATTAATATAATATATATATATATATAACATATTTTTTTTTGTTTTGTTTTTTAAGATTAACAAAGACTCCATTAACTAATGCAACAAAAATAGAGGCCTGACGGTAAACTATATTTTTATCAACCAACATAAGACATATTTTAGAATTCTGTAAAAAAAAAAAATTTTTTTGCTCATTATTCATGTTATTCACATTAGCAAATACATTATGTAATGTTAACCATCAAGACCTTTTCAGGGCCTTTTAGAATTTTAACTAAACTATACCTTTAATCAGCAAAATCACACGAGATGCTGAATTTTTTTCCTTATTATTATTATTATTATGAAACAGATTTTAAAAGTTAAAATATAAATCAAACCATTGCAGAAGCTAAACATTGGCCCATACGGGGATCGAATCCACGACCTTGGCGTTATTAGCACCACACGCTAACCAACACAGCAGAGCTGTTTTAACTAATGATTCACAAGCTGCTTTGAAAACATTTCTAGATATTTCACTTCAAAGTCAGTGGAAAATCAAAGAGACGCAAAAACCTACAAAAACAAGTCTAGTTTAGAAGAGTAGCATCTTTTCGTAAGTAAAACGATCTACTAATGAGATGTTTTGTCTCATTTTAAAATAAAACAATTATGTTATTCACAGGTAATCTTTAGATATACAGTTGGGAGTCTATAAATGAGTTTTCCTGTGAACACACAGAGAGGGAAAAAAAGAGTACTCTCCCCGTCGGGGAATCGAACCCCGGTCTCCCGCGTGACAGGCGGGGATACTTACCACTATACTAACGAGGAGTGAGTGTGGAAATATTCTCACCACTATTTCCTGCTACGCTCGACTTACCGCATTCAGATCGAGAATGTCTTTTGATGTTAAAAACAAGAGGAAAAACTGGTTTTGTAGCGTTGCAGCAACAACAAAACACTGTTTTAACTCATGTTACCTTCATGTTGTTTTGCGGTGGGGGCTTGTATCATGGTCTCCCGATGAATCTCTTGTGTTGTACCGCTCGATTGCACACAGGATCTAAAATCAACACCCAAACAGAGCAACTAGCACAATATTGAACGAAAATATGCTTTGTTGAGCATCAAATTCATTTTAGAACTGTAAATGTAATGGGACCTTAATAAAAAGTACCTTACAGTGATGTGTTTTGTGAATGAATGAACAAAAAAGCTAATTATTCTATCTTAAAGAGTTATGTTTGTACCCTGTTTGTTAGTCAGTTAATAATAAAAGCATTGGTGCTTAAGTGTGTAAAATATGTTCAAAAGATGCTGCTGCATTGGCCGGGAATCGAACCCGGGCCTCCCGCGTGGCAGGCGAGAATTCTACCACTGAACCACCAATGCTCACATGGTAGCATTTTTAGCTCGGGACATTTTGTGATGTCACAGCCTTCAGTATGGCATTAAATTCACTGAAAATAGTCAACATTTCATAAAGCGGACTAACCCTAAAAATACTCACTTTTAACAGACCCCTAAACGTCCCAGCGGGCCGCTTCACCTTTGCAAAGAGAAAGAAAAACATGAACAAATAGGTGAACAACAAACATATGAAGCACAAATGGTAAAGCATAAAATGTTTACTGACTTAAACTCTGGAGTCCCAGAACTACAAACAGCTATTAAAACTGTAAAAGTGAAGTTATATTTGGAGAAAAACGCTTTTAGACTGGGGATTTGGTATTTAATCAACCACTAGGTGGCGCACCATTTCTAACATTTAACACTGTATGCCACACTTCTAATGTTATCATACTACCAATTATATTTAGTTTTATATTAGATATTTATATATTTGGTTTTACATAATTGGACCTTTTCAAAAATTCTTATTTTTTTATTTTTAAACTTAATATGAACAGTTTTCACAAACAGAAAAAGGATTTGAGATTACAGCTCAAGATCTAGAGTTGTTGACTGAGATAAACTTCTATTAAAGGGTTAGTTTACCCAAAAATGAAAATTAGCCCATGTTTTACTCACCATCAAAGCATCCTAGATATATGTGACTTTCTTCTTTCAGGCGAATCCTATCAGAATTATAGAAAAAAATTGTCCTGGTCCCTCCAAGCCTTTCAATGGGGGTGTCGGTTTTCAACAGTTCAGAAAACGTGAAATAAAGTGCGCGCATCCGTAATAAAACATCCCTCACACAGCTCCAGGGGGTGAATAAAGGCCTACTGTAGCAAATCCATGCATTTTTGAAAGACAGGGTAATCTTACCTATTAAGCTCACCAAAATCTACATTGAGACATTTTTAGTGCACAAGTAATTGGCTTCAGTACAAAAAGTTTTGTTAAAATAAAATATTAATCTCTCACACAAAAAAAATATATATTTTTTTTAAATAACAAAAGCATTTTGATTAAAATATGCATCATTAAATGCAAAAAGTTTGGCTGTGCTTAATGGGTGCATGTTTGTCCCCTTTAAACACACCCCTGTTCCCATTAAGCTCACATCATGTTTTATAAAAAAATCTTGTTTATTTTTAACAACCTTTATAAAGAAAAAATGTTTGTTTTTTTAATGTACAAAGTCAATCACATAAAAAACAGAACACAAAAAATCAAGTAGCAAGGCATTCAATTTGATCAGTTATATATTCATGATGAAGTGTCATTTAAGCAACATCTAGACTAGTCCACATTCAGCTAAGTAACACAAATTCAAAAATCAACTAAACCAAGCCAATAAAACATTTCGTTCGTGGGGATGAACACAGAAACTAGCTTCATTATGAAGCCTCTTTTTAAATGGATGCGTACTTATCTATATTCTCTTAAGGCTGGAATACACTACACAATTGTTGCCCCGATTTTCCACTGATTTAGAGTCTGGAGAAGACAATGCTAGTTGTCAAAGATCAGAGCCAGTCTGCAGATTTGAGCTGACAGAATCTATAGAAAATCAATTCACTTAACTTAAAGTGACAACCATCACTTAATATTTAAAGTCTGTTTATGAAGTATTTACATAGACGTTCTATGTATAAGGGCTTAAAGAGAGCAAACTGAGCTTAATTGGAGCAACATTTTTTTTTTTAAATAAATTTAATGTAAGGGGCCGTTCACATGTCGCACCTAAAAATGCGTGGGTTTGTCGATCTAAAATGGTAACTGTGTATTAACAGATGTCAACCATGTCGGTACGCAAATGTGCTGTCAGAACTTATTTTTACAGTGCATTTTTTATTTTGGTCGCGCATGCAGACCACTTATGTGCAGCCCTGGTAATACTGTCA
Source organism: Cyprinus carpio (assembly GCF_018340385.1). Taxonomy (NCBI): domain Eukaryota; kingdom Metazoa; phylum Chordata; class Actinopteri; order Cypriniformes; family Cyprinidae; genus Cyprinus; species Cyprinus carpio. The sequence continues at coordinate 14,095,289 of NC_056618.1, forward strand.
GAACTTATTTTTATAGCACATTTTTTTATTTTGGTCGCGGGAAACTAGCGCAGAGACAAAACAAAACAAAATTGTTCACGCAAAAACGCTGTTCACGAAATCTAAACACAAATTGAGGATTTGTAAAGAAAATGTATAGCCAAGAGTTTTCTGACTGGTTTTTCTTTGCTGCTGATCCTGACTCACCATCTCCTCAGCCCCGCCTTTAGAGAGAATTGCATCTGAACAGACTATGATTATAATGAAAGAGTTCCAGTTTTTGATTTATTTCAATAAGTAATCATGGTAAAGCTTTCTATAGATAATCAGAGTCGCACCTGTGAGACCATGTTTTCACTGAGTTTCGGTTCATTTTTGTACTCCTGTTAAAGACGAGACGCAGATAGCGCAAGCTTGTGTTTGTTTTCTTTATTTCATAAATAGCACAAACGTTTTGTTGATATTGTGAGTGCACATAATAAAATACCCTTTGCAGTTACGAATGATGTATTTTCTTACCTTCATGTGCAAAAATGACGGTGTATCTACTGAAAAAAAATGTAAGTTATCACGCTGGCGTCTCCATGAGAGAAATGCGACTCCTCACAAACTATGGATATAACGCAGAGTTTTTTTTATCTGGGTCTATTTTTAAACATTGTTATATGCTTGAACTGTTTTATATCTATAGATTTCATTTTAGGCATGAGTCGTGATGATTTGAGAAGGATCATTTTTGCAAACATAGGCTCACTGTCTAACGCTGGCCGATTGGTCGTTACTTTAAAAAAAAAAAACTAAAATTTATATTTAACAAAAAAAATTGCTCCAAACATTTTTTTCTAAATTAACTTACTAAAAAAAAAACGAAACGAAATATAATCACTTTGCTATTAAATACAAAACTGAACTATTTTAATAGCTGAGACAGTAGTAAGCTGTTTAGACTGTTTAGCTGTTCAGATCAGACACTAGAGCATCCCTTCATTCAGACACAGTGGAAGATCTGATAAGAATCAGTGTATTGGGGCCAAGTCTGGAAGATTTTGATTCTAGAGAGAGTGTGGCCAGCTGGTTTAGCCAAGGCCAAAGATCAAGAAGGCCAAACTACAGGAGTTGGCCATCCGAGGGGCATGTCTTACCTTCATGTTGTTTTGCGGCGGGGGCTTATATCATGGTCTCCCGATGAATCTCGTGTTGTACCGCTCAATTGCAAGAAGGATCTAAAATCAACAGCCAAACAGAGAAATAAGCACAATATTGAACTAAAATATGTTTTGTTGAGCATCAGATTCATTTTAGAACTGTAAATGTAATGGGACCTTAATAAAAAGTACTTTACAGTGATGTGTTTTGTGAATGAATGAACAAAAAAGTTTTGTTGTTCTTTATTTTTTATTTATTTTTGAAAGTCACTTAATAATAAAAGCATTGGTGCTTAAGTGTGTAAAATAAGTTCAAAAAAAGCTGCTGCATTGGCCGGGAATCGAACCCGGGCCTCCCGCGTGGCAGGCGAGAATTCTACCACTGAACCACCAATGCTCACGTGGTAGCATTTTTAGCTCGGGAAATTTTGTGACGTAACCAGTCCCTCCAGGATTTCCCAGAAGATCGCAAATTTTTGTAATTGCCACAAATTTTCTGCAGATTTTGGCCTTAGAAGCGTCCCGTCACGTCATCGCAATGTGCATTCAGTCAAAGAAAGGCCTAGCGTTCTCATCATGACCGTTTTGCAAGAACTACATCAGATAAATAAACCAAAAGCGGAATGAATTGCGCTACTAGTTCGGGCTACACTTGTGGCTATGCAGTGCAGACCGTTTATCTGCTCGAGCCGCAGCCGCGGGCTGATCTCGATCACACAACACCGATATACACAGTGCTGGGAGATACAGTGAAGAAAGCAGTCGAATTCTCCACAGAATCAATAACATCTCTGTGAAATCTTGTGAGAAGCATTCAAATTCAGCGAAGAATTCTGTTAAAGCTGATATCAGAACAAACGCCACTGATGTGGAAACCAGGAAAAACATTGTTCAATAAACACAAATCTTCACCATTCACCATGGATTTAACAGTAAAACTACAGGAACAACTTGTGGCAGAAATGCTCTAATGTTTTCGAGTGATTTTAAATGATTCACACAACTTTTCCCAGCACTTCAATGCTTCAAGTATTACCGAATTTAAAAGTTATTTTTAATGTGACGATATTTGTTCATCCTCAATAGGTTTCCTCCATGTATAAAACTAAAAATTTCATGATGTAGGAAAGCAAACACTTATTTAAAAATAAAAAAATATATATTAAATGACCACTAGTAGACGGCTGCAGAGATGTACTTATAGGCCATTTCCACTCCCTAATATAGCCTATATATTTTGGTATTCATTCAATTATATTTAGACATTATAAATGACAGTAATAAAAGTACATTTTATCAGATGTAATATATTTATTAAATCATGAAGACTCTGGTAAAGATCTGGGAATCATCTGCTGTGTACTCTCTGATCAGAAGCAGTTGTACATGCATTCTAATAAATGTCTATTTGACATCTGACAGGAAACATCTTAGAGACGTACTGCAGATGAACAAGCACTCTAAAAAACACATCTTGCATATGTAAATGCAGACATTAGATGTCTCCAAGATGTATGTAAATGCAGACATTAGATGTCTCCAAGATGTGCAACCTGGTACCACCTTCTGAAGAACTTAATGGCACTAGTGCTGGTGTCATCAAACGTTAGTCTGGAGACCTACAGTGGTCTTTTTAGCTCGGGACATTTTGTGATGTCTGAAAATAGTCAACATTTCATAAAGCGGACTAACCCTAAAAATACTCACTTTTAACAGACCCCTCAACGTCCCAGCGGACCGCTTCACCTTTGCAAAGAGAAAGAAAAACATGAACAAATAGGTGAACAACAAACATATGAAGCACAAATGGTAAAGCATAAAATGTCTACTGACTTAAACTCTGGAGTCCCAGAACTACAAGCAGCTATTAAAACTGTACAAGTGAAGTTATATTTGGAGAAAAACATTTTTGGACTGAGGGTTTGGTATTTAATCAACCACCATATCTAACGTTTAACACTGTGTGCCACACTAATAATGCTTATCATACTACCAATTATATTTGGTTTTATATTACATATTTATATATTTGGTTTTACATAATTGGACCTTTTCAAAAATGCCTAGTTTTTATTTTTAAATTTAATATGAACAGTTTTCACAAACAGAAAAAGGATTTGAGATTACAGCTCAAGATCTAGAGTTGTTGACTGAGATCAACTTCTATTAAAGGGTTAGTTTACCTAAAAATGAAAATTAGCCCGTGTTTTACTCACCATCAAAGCATCCTAGATATATGTGACTTTCTTCTTTCAGACGAATCCAATCGGAATTATATTAAAAATTGTCCTGGCCTCCAAGCCTTTCAATGGGGGTGTCGGTTTTCAACAGTTCAGAAGATGTGAAATAAAGTGCGTGCATCCGTAATAAAACATCCCTCACACAGCTCCAGGGGGGCATAAAGGCCTAATGTAGCCAATCCATGCATATTTGAAAGACATGGTAATCTTACCTATTAAGCTCACCAAAATCTACATTGAGACATTTTTAGTGCACAAGTAATTGGCTTCAGTACAAAAAGTTTTGTTAAAATAAAATATTAATCTCTACCACAAAAAAAAAAATATTTTTTTTTTTAAATAACAAAAGCATTTTGATTAAAATATGCATCATTAAATGCAAAAAGTTTGGCTGTGCTTAATGGGTGCATGTTTGTCCCCTTTAAACACACCCCTGTTCCCATTAAGCTCACATCATGTTTTTATAAAAAAATCTTGTTTATTTTTAACAACCTTTATAAAGAAAAAATGTTTGTTTTTTTAATGTACAAAGTCAATCACATAAAAAACAGAACACAAAAAATCAAGTAGCAAGGCATTCAATTTGATCAGTTATATATTCAGGATGAAGTGTCATTTAAGCAACATCTAGACTAGTCCACATTCAGCTAAGTAACACAAATTCAAAAATCAACTAAACCAAACCAATAAAACATTTCGTTCTTTTTAAATGGATGTGTACTTATCTATATTCTCTTAAGGCTGGAATACACTACACAATTGTTGCCCCGATTTTCCACTGATTTAGAGTCTGGAGAAGACAATGCTAGTTGTCAAAGATCAGAGCCAGTCTGCAGATTTGAGCTGACAGAATCCATAGAAAATCAATTCACTTAACTTAAAGTGACAACCATGACTTAATATTTGAAGTCTGTTTATGAAGTATTTACATAGACGTTCTATGTATAAGGGCTTAAAGAGAGCAAACTGAGCTTAATTGGAGCAACAACAATTTTTTTTAAATAAATTTAATGTAAGGGGCCGTTCACATGTCGCACCTAAAAATGCGTGGGTTTGTCGATCTAAAATGGTAACTGTGTATTAACAGATGTCAACCATGTCGGTACGCAAATGCGCTGTCAGAACTTATTTTTACAGCACATTTTTTTATTTTGGTCGCGCATGCAGACCACTTATGTGCAGCCCTGGTAATACGTCTGCGTTGCGTGATTAGTGACTAGCGGAGAGACAAAACAAAACAAAAAACGCTGTTCACGAAATCGAAGCACAAATTGAGGATTTATAAAGAAAAATGTTGGAGGATTTCGATATAAGCCAAGAGGAGACTGGTTTTTCTTTGCTAAAGTAAGGAAACTTTGTTTCCTTTGCTCCTGTATTTCTCAGAGGTGCGAGTGCTGAACATACTATGTCATCCCAGGGCTCTAGAGTGCACATGCGACCTAATTTCTCAATGGTATGACTAAAAGGAATCAGAGGTCGCACCTGTGCGACCAGCCATTCGAGGGTAAAAAAAGTCTCTGAGACTCTAAAGGTATCTGAACATATCAACAATAGACACTAGAGCCTGCATTTCAGCCCGAGCCCGTACGTTTTGCCCCGACTCATTTTTTATGCCCTCGAGACGGCCGATTCGGGATAATATTTCACGTAATAACAAGTTGTTCGCGGGGCCTGGGCCTCCCGCCTGTTTTAGACTTCTCCTTACTTTTATATTTTAGACATCCATCAATTAGTGATGAAATAAAAAAATTGGCGCGCTGGTGAAAACAACACGAGACCGTGCTACCGTGACTGTCAAGAGCGGCTCGACGGTGTTTATTGTCCCGCCAGCAGCAGCGCGAGCTTAAAGCTTTCTCCGTTTAAAAACACGCAATAGGCTCAAGCTTGCCGCAAAGCACCGGTTCAAAAGTAATTACCACAAAGACGTGACGGGAAATAGTAAGCAGATATTTGTTTTCTTTATTTACTAAAATAAACAAGTGTTTTTCTGATGTCTGTGTCGCAAGGATAAAGTTGCTGATCCTGCCTCGCCATCTCCTCAGACCCGCCTTTAGAGAGAAGTGCATCTTTACAGATTATATCTAATGAAAAAACGAGTAAGATGTTTTTGATTTATTTCATTAAGTAATCATTTAAAGCTTTCTATAGATATATTTATCATGTCTGTGAGGCATGTTTTCACTGAGTTTCGGTTCATTTTTGTACTCCTGTTAAAAGAACGCAGAAAGCGCATAGTGTTTGTTTTCTTTATTTCTTAAAAGCACAACGTTTTGTTGATATTGTGGAGTGGGCTTAAAATAGCCTTTGCAGTTACGATGAATGTATTACTTCTTACCTTCATGTCAAAAATGCACGAAGGATCTAAAATCAAAATGCCAAATCAGAGAAATAAGCGTCTCCATGTCCTAAAATAGCGACTGTTCACAATCAGATTGGATATAACGCACATTTTTATCTGGTAATGGGACGTTTAAACATTGTTTATGCAGTGATGTGTTTTATGAATGAATGATTTCATTTTAAAAAAGTCGTGATGATTTGATTCTATCTTAATTGAGTTATGTTTGAGGCTCACTGTTAATAAAAGCGATTGGTGCTTAAGTGTGTAAAATATGTTGAAAAGAAGCTGCTGCATTGGCCGGGAATCGAACCCGGGCCTCCCGCGTGGCAGGCGAGAATTCTACCACTGAACCACCAATGCTCACGTGGGAGTATTTTTAGCCCGGGAAATTTTGTGATGTAACCAGTCCCTCCATGATTTCGCAAAAGATCGCAAATTTTCGTAATTTCCTCAAATTTTTCGCAGAATTTGGCCTTAGAAGCGTCCCGTCACGTCATCGCAATGTGCATTCAGTCAAAGAAAGGCCTAGCGTTCTCATCATGACCGTTTTACAAGAACTAGATCAGATAAATAAACCAAAAGCAGAATGAATTGCGCTACTAGTTCGGGCTACACTTGTGGCTATGCAGTGCAGACCGTTTATCTGCTCGAGCCGCAGCCGCGGGCTGATCTCGATCACACAACACCGATATACACAGTGCTGGGAGATACAGTGTGAAGAAAGCAGTCGAATTCTCCAAAGAATCAATAACATCTCTGTGAAATCTTGTGAGAAGCATTCAAATTCAGCGAATAATTCTGTTAAAGCTGATATCAGAACAAACGCCACTGATGTGGAAACCAGGAAAAACATTATTCAATAAACACAAATCTCCACCATTCACCATGGATTTAACAGTAAAACTACAGGAACAACTTGTGGCAGCAATGCTCTAATGTTTTAAAGTGATTTTAAATGATTCACACAACTTTTCCCAGCACTTCAATGCTTCAAGTAATACCGAATTTAAAAGTTATTTTTAATGTGACAATATTTGTTCATCCTTCATAGGTTTCCCCCATGTATAAAACTAAACATTTCATGATGTAGGAAAGCAAACACTTATTTAAAAATAAAAAAATATATATTAAATGACCACTAGTAGACGGCTGCAGAGATGTACTTATAGGCCATTTCCACTCCCTAATATAGCCTATATATTTTGGTATTCATTCAATTATATTTAGACATTATGAATGACAGTAGGGACTGTGTAATAGCCTGAAGTATGATTTAGACATTATGAATGACAGTAGGGTAAAAACGTTCATATTTCATTCAACTAATTCATAAGACGAAATCCAAATCTGCTAAACGTAAGCCCCTCAAAAAGCATATTCACTGTAAATTAACAGACTCTCCGAATGTACGTCCCAGAAGCAGTCAGGTTTCACCACCTTTGCTAGAGAAAAGAAAAACATGAAACAACATAGGGAAACACACAAGAGACGTGACTGCAGATTGAACATAGCAAAACACAATAAGAAACAATGCATCATGAGCACATGTTCAGTTTGAAGCCCTTTTAAAATTGTTAATTTAGATGTTTCATTATTTCATTTCCATAGGGTGAGATCACTTTTAAAGTTTAAATGCCACCTTCGTAAGCACTTTATGGCACCAACACTAGGTTTCAGTAAAGTGCAATTAGGTTAGTCTGGACCTAGCCATAGTGCTTCGAAATCAGGAAAAGAATTTATGTTTAGTCATTTATGTGAGATGTTAGTTATTTTCAGTGAAAGTCAATAACTATATTGACAGCAATGTAAAAAAAAATGTTGAACATTGTAAATGCGGTTTGATGGTCAAAGCACTGCTTTTAAATGCAATGCGGTCGAAAATTTGGATGCACCTAAGAAAAAAATCTAGGCGCACCAGTGCAACCAGTTAGTCTAGAGCCAGGCATCTGCCTGCATGTCTTCACGTACCACAGTCAGCGGAAGTGAGAAAAAAGTGTTTATTACGTTTGAAATATGGATATTTATCTTACAAAAATGCATGGATTTGCTACAGGAGGCCTTTATTTCCTCCCTGGAGCCATGTGAGGGACGTTTTATTTTAAAAAGGAAAAAGGGTTGGCCCTTTTTGTTAGTTAAAAGATATCTACTAATGAGATGTTTTGTCTTATTTTAAAATAAAACAATTATGTTATTCAAGTAATCTTTAGATATACATTTGGGAGTCTATAAATGAGTTTTCCTGTGAACACACTTTAAAAAAAAAGAGTACTATTAAGGTGTTTTTTGTTGTTATTTGCTTTATTTTTATTATTACAGTGTTGTTAATTGTTTGTTGCATAATATTAACAAGGACAAATTCTCACCACTATTTCCTGCTACGCTCGACTTACCGCATTCAGATCGAGAATGTCTTTTGATGTTAAAAACAAGAGGAAAAACAGGTTTTGTAGCGTTGCAGCAACAACAAAACACTGTTTTAACTCATGTTACCTTCATGTTGTTTTTTTTGTGGGGGTTGTTTATTTGTTTGCTGTTGAGTTTATTGTGTTTTTTTGTATCGATTGATTGCAGGATGTATATATAATCAACACCCAAGCAGAGTTGGCACAATATTGAACTAAAATAGCTTTTGTTGAGCATCAAATTCATTTTAGAACTGTAAATGTAATGGGACCTTAATAAAAAGTACATTTAAGTTGTGTTTTTTTTTGTGTGTTTTTATATTTTAGAGTTTTGTTTTTGTACTGTTTTTTTTTGTCTTTTTATTATAAAAGCTTTTGCTTAAGTGTGTAAAATAGGTTCAAAAGAACCTGCTGCATTGGCCGGGAATCGAACCCGGGCCTCCCGCGTGGCAGGCGAGAATTCTACCACTGAACCACCAATGCTCACATGGTAGCATTTTTAGCTCGGGACATTTTGTGATGTCACAGCCTGCAGTATGCCCTTAAATGCATTTAAAATAAACTAAATAGTCAACATTTCATAAAGCGGATACTCACTTTTAACAGACCCCTCAACGTCCCAAATGCCACTTCACCTATTGCAAAGTGAAACATAAACATGAAAAAAATAGGTGAACAACATACATATGAAGCACAAATCGTAAAGAATAAAATGTCTACGACTTAAACTCTGGAGGCAGAACTACAAACAGCTACTTAAAACTGTACAAATGAAGTTATATTTGGAGAAAAACGTTTTTGGACTGAGGGTTTGGTATTTAATCAACCACTAGGTGGCGCACCATATCTAACGTTTAACATTGTATACCAGACTAGAGCTGAAGATCTTTGCCCGAACCCGACGGGACCCGATGGGACCCGACAGGTTCGGTCGGGTTTGGGCTTATTTGTTTATTTTATGCGGTGCTCGCGGCGGGGGCTTGCTGGGCTTGCGCTCCGGTTTGCGAGGTGGTGAAACGAGCGGTCATGTGATGTTGTAACCGATTAGCGCGAGAAAGATGCGAAAATGGATGCTGAGTAGGTATAACGGAGGCTTGCCTCTGGCGATTACGTTTTTGGTTGCACCAGCAACTAAAGCAAAGTCTGAGGTGTGGAAAAGTTTTGACCATGTTTATAATGAGAATATATGATGTGAATAATGACGCACCATCAGTGAGCGCAGGAATGTGCTGAAGCCATCTACAGTGGATTCAATAATTTTCCTCCACAAAAAACATGTAGGATTAGCCAAATCTCTGTGAGTAAGGTTTTTCAAATGATAACTAAATATTCATTAAGTCTAAAAATGCATAATGTGGACAGAGTATACGCTAATGTTGGCATTATTCTTTTATTAAATGTCAGCTGATAGTGGCGAAGCAAATCCTGTGGAGCCTTTATCTTAATTTCGTTATTGCCAAATACCCGCCTATCTTAATTTAATTTGTTAAAAAAGACTCGTTTTTATTGGTGTGTTGGTCTATTTATAGGCTAAATGAGCCTATGCCTATTTAGAGTGCTGAGATGTTAAGATGTTACAGAGGACGTATTTTATTTCTTTTATTCCAACGTCCAAGTGGTCTAGTCTACGTTAGTTATGAAATAAATTATGTTACAAAACGTGTATAAATTACTAATTCTTGCACAAAAGGCAAAAGAGCTGTGTGTGTGCGCAGATTTGAATAATGTCGGGCTGTAAACGGGTTCGGGCTTTTGAAAAGCTGTCAATCAAATGTACTTGTCGGGCTCGGGGCCGAAACTTTTTCGGGAAAACTTGTCGGGCTCGGGTCCTGTCGGGCCTAACTTTTAAGGCCCGATTACAGCTCTATACCAGACTTCTAATGTTATCATACTACCAATTATATTTGGTTTCATATTACATATTTATATATTTGGTTTTACATAATTGAACCTTTTCAAAAATTCTTAGTTTTTTATTTTTAAGCTTAATATGAACAGTTTTCACAAACAGAAAAAGGATTTGAGATTACATCTCAAGATCTAGAGTTGTTGACTGAGATCAACTTCTATTAAAGGGATAGTTCACCCAAAAATGAAAATTAGCCTGTGTTTTACTCACCCTCAAAGCATCCTAGATATATGTGACTTTCTTCTTTCAGACCTATGCAATCAGAATTATATTAAAAATTGTCCTGGTCCCTCCAAGCCTTTCAATGGGGGTGTCGGTTTTCAACAGTTCAGAAAACGTGAAATAAAGTGCGCGCATCCGTAATAAAACATTTCTCACACAGCTAAAAATGGCTATCCCTGTACAGCTATGATCAGCTGTTCCTTCATCTTGGCTGAGTTTTCAATGTTGTTACGGAAAAGGATGAAGCTGATTAGTTGGTTCTTGTCACATGACCCACGGAGCGCTTGTGGCATTCTGAAAAAAAATTAGCGCGTCACTTCCATTATAAGCGCGACTGCCACGCATCTACATTTGAAATAACGAACTTGAGTGCACAAAAACCGTGATATGTAAACGGCCCCTAATATTTATTAAAATAACAACCGCATTCATTCATAACCGCGTTCAGATTGAGAATGTATTTTGATGTTAAATACAAGCGGAAAAACAGGTTTTGTAGTGTTGCAGTAACAACAAAACACTGTTTTAACTCATATTTTACCTTCATGTTGTTTTGCGGCGCTTATATCATGGTCTCCCGATGAATCCTTAAATGCTTTGTTGAGCATCAAATTCATTTTAGAACTGTAAATGTAATGGGACCTTAATAAAAAGTACCTTACAGTGATGTGTTTTGTGAATGATTCTATCTTAATGAGTTATGTTTGCACCCTGTTTGTAAGTCACTTAATAATAAATGCATTGGTGCTTAAGTGTGTAAAATATATTCAAAAGAAGCTGCTGCATTGGCCGGGAATCGAACCCGGGCCTCCCGCGTGGCAGGCGAGAATTCTACCACTGAACCACCAATGCTCACATGGTAGCATTTTTAGCTCTGGACATTTTGTGATGTAACAGCCTTTAGTATGCCCTTAAATGCATTGAAAATAAACTAAATAGTTAACATTTCATAAAGCGGACTAACCCTAAAAATACTTACTTTTACCAGATTCCTCAACGTCCCAACGGCCCGCTTCACCTTTGCAAAGATAAAGAAAAATGTGAACAAATAGGTGAACAACAAACACATGAAGCACAAATTGTAAAGCATAAAATGTCTACTGACTTAAAATCTGGAGTCCCAGATCTACAAACAGCTATTAAAACTGTAAAAGTGAAGTTATATTTGGAGAAAAACCTTTTTGGACTGAGGGGGTTTGGTATTTAATCAACCACCATATCTAACGTTTTGGTATTTAATCAACCACCATATCTAAAAAAAAAAAAAAAAAAAAAAAAAAAAAAAAAGAAATAGAAAAACCTTTTTGGACTGAGGGTTTGGTATTTAATCAACCACCATATTTTATTTTGTTTCATTTTATGTATTTGGTTTTGATTAATAGATTATCTTTATAAACGTTTTTTTTTTTTTCATTTTTTTTTTTTTTATATTAATAGTTTTCACAAACAGAACAAGTATTTCAGCTTACGGCTCAAGATCTAGAGTTGTTGACTCAGATCAACTTCTATTAAGCTATTAAACCTATGACAGTTAATAACCCCATAAAGTCTGTTGTAATTAAAAAGAAAAAGCACACTAGAATACATTTGACGTAAAACTTACGTTGAAAGACGTGTGGTCACTAGAGTGCGCTTTAAACGTGATAGTCTTGAAACTATACTGACGCTTAAGTTAAAAACTAATCAGTTCACATAAACAAATGCAAAAAAACCTCGAGTTTTATTTTGAAAAGTGGCCCTATTTGGAGAACTTCACGTTACCTTAATGAGTTCGCGCTCACTAAAGACAATCTTAATCAAGAAACGTCGATATAAATTGGCTAGCACGGTCACAAGAAACATCTTATTAAAATAACATCATCTTCTTGCAATAAAGGCACGATTCTTTCATGTAAATGTAAATGTAAATAAAGTACTAACGTTGAATCATTAGACTTAACGTCATGTCAAACTAAAAAAGCTAGTCATGATTTTTGGCCTACGCACCATCATTCGAGCCTAAAATTAATTATACTTTTATAAAATAAAGCTGAAAAACATACCTTCGTTTAACAGAAACCCTTTTAACTTTAACTTATTTAGTTCAGTTTTCGACCAAACGTAAAAACTTCAGATACTCACCAACAAGATGGGGCAGTTCGTAATCTTCAGATATCCTTCATATACACCCAAACGCTGATTTCGACGCCAAATTACTTAAATCACGTTAACATTTCATTCAGGAGTGTATTCGAAATAAGAATGGCCAACTTTTTTACAGAAATAATCGCTAATTATCATCTCCGCCATCCTGAGGTGATACCCGCTGTCCTCACTGCCCTCGCGACCGTTGAGGTTTGAATTTTTAGTGGCGGGAAAGAAAGTTTAAATTAAAATCAAAAAATGAAAAAAAAAAAATTTTTATTTGTACAATATTGTATTTAATACGGTTTGTATGTATTTATTTATTTTTGTAAGTGTAAACTACATAATCATGTAACGAAACTCCTGAACATGTGACATATTCAGACCGATTTAAACCAATTAAAGAAGCTTCCCATTCAGTGATGGAATAGATTAACATTAAAATGGATTATTACGCAGTTTTCAACCATGCAATATTTTTTCATGCCTCTGAAATATTTTAATAAATAAAAATATTTAACGGTGTAAAAATATAGAAATCATATTTTTTAAAACAATTAAGTGAGTTTTTGAGTTTGCAGCTAACAAAAAGGTCCATAATGCGATCAACCACAGGGAAGTGGAATAGGTTTTCATGGTAAAACGACACAAACATGAACAAGTATGTGCTGTAATTTAAGTGAAAGAGCTCAAATACCCCACAGAGAGAGTTTATTCTAATCTCAAGTTTCAAGTCCTCTTTTAATGAAGAACAAGAGATGTACACAATGTTGCCATGACTGTATTGTTCACAGAAATTTGCAGGAATCCGCCTTTTACTTGCAAAACAATTGTGACTGAAAAGCATAAAAATATTTATCAATTCTTACATCATGACTTCTCAACAACTGCATTTACTTCGTAATAAACTGTTAGTTACTAAAACAACAAGAAAAGTGTTCATGTACACAAACATACACCTATCTAATCTACGCATCCTGCTTTTGGTTAACTATATCAACTTAAATGCTACGCTTCTTCGAAGTATGTCATATACACATTTCATCACATGAAAGTTTCGTCTCAGGTTAGAGGAAGTTCAATGGCAAGAGCCTGCCCCTTCAGACAGAGTATAAAGGTGTTTGCTGGAATAACAACAAAGGCACAAGTGACTACAAAAATCATTCACTGCACGCAGTTGCCGTGTATCGGTAAGGTGCTCTTCCCTTCGGGTCAAGAACAGGAGTAGGCTACACAGTTTTCAGTCGTGATTCTGGCTACAGAAAAACTAACAAAAAGATCTCCAGCTGGATTTGAAATCACCATAATTGATTCTGGTCACCAATTATGGAACATATGAGGTCTAGAGAAGCCAAAGAGTGGAAGAGTTCATACATAAAACACAGACAAAGTCCCACAAGAATTTAACGAGAGCAGGAGGACGAGGAGAACATCTAATGTCCCCCAACACCATGGCAGTCAATACAGGTTTAAAAAAAGGCAAAGACCCAAATATAATGCTTGGAGTTTTGTTTTGGCAACACTGATATGTTGTTGACACACTGGTAAAAAAAAAAAACACCTGGCACAGATTTCAAGAGTGTTCAGCAGTCTGCTGCGCTCGTGGGCACAGCTAGCGGTTGTTCTTCATAGCGTCCTTGGCTGCCAAAATCAGAGGAGTGAGACTCGAGAGAGGCTTGGCCAACTTCAGGAAGGGATGCTGAAGACGACAGCAGGATTGATCAGTGAACAAGTTCACACAAGTCACACTATTATTCCTTAATCACTAGAATTTGTTGCTAAATGGTTTACCTGCAAAAGCTCTTTGCTTCCACCCCTCTTCTCCACGTCCATCTCCAGACAGCGACCCAGGAAGTCTCGGAAGATGGGCGACAACTTTTCAGGACTTTGCAACTCTGGAGTCCCATTGGTGGCAATCAGGTAGAGCGCCTGAGGAGCAAAGAGTTGGGGAGTTTAGTTTCTGTAGTTGCCACATTGCTAACTTCTTGAAGAACCAATGATACCAATGTACCCTCAGTGGATTCTCGTTGAGGTACGGCGGTTCTCCTTCCACCATCTCGATAGCCATGATGCCCAAGGACCAGATGTCGACTTTGGGTCCGTAGGCTTTGCGCGTCACGACTTCCGGAGCCATCCAATATGGCGTTCCCACCATGGTGCTCCTCTTATTCTGTTCGGGAGTGATCTGAGCACAGAATCCAAAGTCCGCTGCGGAGTAGGAGATGAAAAAATGGTTTAGAGACATTTTCTGGTTTGTTTCCTTTCATTGACGACTTAAATGGAACTTATGGACCTCAGTCGCATTAGATGCCATTTTTAACACCAATGACAATCAGGATGTGAGAATTGTAGACCAGTGCGTCATATGGTTGCGTAATTTGGTGTTGATCAAGATGATGACAAAACACCAAAAATACATAATTCTTAAACAATTCAGGTAAACATTAAAAACTAAAATGAAAAAAGTAACGTAACCCAAGACCTCTGGATGTAATGGGTCCCATTCATGATACAAGTCCAAATTGTTCATAAAATCACAGTTAAGTAAACCGTACTGTTTCATGATCGATTTACACAGTTTGTATTTTCATGAATAAGGCCCATTCATAGCCTCGTTTTATTTAGTGTCTAAATAAACATGGCGTCTACCCTGACTTAAGTAAATAATGGATTTTATTGCGGGCTAGTTTGATTCACACTGCATGTCTAGGGTGCAACACTTCAGAAGAAACGTTGATATAATGAAAAGGCTGTTGGCTGCGATAAAAAAAGTTGATTAAATGTTATCAGATTACATCAAAATACTAATGAAATTTCTTCAAATAAGTATTGTTGGGTGAAAACCAAACACTATTCACTTGAATGCCTATTGTTGGAACAGTTTCCTTGCAGTTTCTTTATAGTCATCGAGTTTTGGCTCATAACAGCTCATTTGTTAAGAACGAGCATCTAAACCAAACCAAAAATGACACTTACTGCGTCTGGTTCTCAGAGAACCTGTTGTGAAGACACCTTTCAAAGATTTTGCACCTAACCACAATCAACATCTCGATCTAACTGAAATTCACACTTCAGTCCGATTCCACTTGTAAAAACCAGAGCGTTTGCATGCAGAAGCGAGAACGTACTGAGCTTGACAGAACCATCCATTCCCAGAAGCACGTTGTCACTCTTGATGTCTCGATGAATGACCTGATTAGCGTGCAGAAACTCCAGTGCCTGCAAACACTGTATGAGATAACAGACAAGAGGAAGTTCAATAGGTAAGCGACAGGGTTACTTCCTGTTAACACATAAAAGGCCTGAATTTGAACAGAGTTCAATTGTGCATTCATTGTCAGGGTTTCCCCAAAAAACCAAAGCAGGTAATTCAGCAAGTCTATGAGTTTGACTGGAGGATGCTTCGACTTCAACGCACCTCTCGGCATACAGCGGCGATCTGGGCCTCGTCCATGCATGTCTCAGTTACGACATCTGTGAGCGAGCCCCCAGCCAAGTACTCCATCACGACAAACAGCTCCTCACCTACCAGAAAACTGTAGCAGAGACAATTAGCACTCATAAACCTTCATGGCATCATTAGCCAAATTTCTATTGAAAGTTACAAATTAAACTTGAGCAAAAAAAATGGAATATAGCATTAAAATTTTGCACAATTAACATTCTAGAACCTTCATGGCATCTTGTAGCTATGTTTCCATTGAAATTTACGAATTAAACTTGTGTGAGAAATTGGAATTGCATATTTTAGATTTTAGAACCTTAATGGCATCTTGTGGGTATTTTTAATTTTGCATAAAACTTTCACAATTAACATTCTCAAACCGTCATGGAATCATCAGCTATTTCCTCAAAGTTTCAAATTTTAACAATATGAAACCTTCACGGCATCATTAGCTAGTTTTACAACTAAAGTATGAATTTATTTGGTATTTTTTTTTTTTTTTTTTTTTAAATGGAATATCGCATTAAAACCCTGGTGTAGTTTATAATAAGAAATGGTGCTTTTTTCTATGATAAATATGGAAGATGCTGCAAAACACTTTTGGCTCTTTTCCCACCATAATAAATTACTTCCGAAATGAAAACTATAAGAGTTAAATTACGGATGAAACACAATAATAAAAGCTGTTGTGTTATCCTGCATTTGGGCATTTTAGAATGACTTAAACAACCTTCTAGATGGTGTGCAATGAGATTTGTGCACTGATTAGTCCAGTTATCCAAGCACACATTCTGTTGAGGCAACGTCATGCAAGTTTGTTGCACACTGAGGAATGTATTCGGTAAACACGTTTACATCACAGTTTCTGCGCATGTTTTCCGATAGAAAATATCCACTTCTAAAGTTTTACACAGATTTTAAGCTGTGATATCCCAAAATTTGCCTAAAAATGCAAATGGGTATCCAATTATTAATGTAAACTTGGAAAATCCTGACCTGGAAGGGAAGGCCAAGTTCACAAAATTAACAAGCGATATTGTTTCTTGAAGAGCGGTTACCTGTCTAAGAAGTTGACAATGTTTGGATTCTTCAGTTCCTTCATGACGAGAATTTCGTTGATGATAAGCTCTTTCTTGGGCTGTTTCTGCAGGTTGATCTGCTTGATGGCCACCTGAGAGACAGAAACGTGTTGAGATGAAGAAACTGGGAAAAAAAGAACAACAATGAATCCATTTGGCTCTCTTGCATTACCTCCTGTCCAGTAGCAACATCGATGGCAGTGAACACTGTCCCCGAAGCTCTGCGGAAAGACTCAATGATTGATCTCCATCCATTAACTAAACAATAACATGTTGCAAAGATTTGCGGGACCTACCCTTGTCCGATCTTCTCGTATCGTGTATATTTCTTTTTTGGATCTCCAATACTGACTATAGTTCCTGTCGGGGAACAAATAGAGGACATGTGGTTTGAATTTCGCAAAGCAGTGAATTAGCACAAAAAAACTTCTTATACAGTGACGTACGGAGCTTGTCCATGATCTCCTCATCCGTCATCTTGCCCTTTTTGGGTCTCTGTCGGTCGCCGGCCTTCGATGCGACCTCGCTGTCCGGAGATGCCACTGGAGGAGGGATGGGGTCGATGACCGATGGTCGAGTATATACCTGAAATAAAACGTGCTATCACAGTTAACTGGGAGCAAAAGAAATTTAAATAAAAAAAAAATCATTTTTGTTCCTTGAAATAAATTTAACGTTATTTTTTTGTTTAAGCTACTTGTAAAGTCAACAATTCTAATTTTAATTTATTTTTTAATAAAAAAAGGGGAAAAAATAAATAAAAACTTTGCAGACATTTAAAAAGAACAAAAATTACTAAAAATGACACCAAAAGAGATCTGACATTTTCAATCTGGTGTTTTAGATGCAATATCTAAAAAAAAAAAAACCCTACTTAAAATCACAAAACAATTCCCAACAAAATTACTAAAAATTTTAAACAAAAAATCTAAAAATTCAGATGAAACCTATAGTATCTCAATACTACCAGATCAACACAGATTTTAAGTGCATCCTGGCATTTCAACCTAGTGGTTTTGGTATTTTTACACTTAAAAAACAGAAAACAAAATATACAACAACAACAACAACAACAACAACAAAAAATCCCAACAGAATTGCTACAAATATTTTTTTTTTTTTTATAATTCTGAAAATACAAATAATAGCACCTCAATACTACTAGCTTTTAAGCACATCTTGGCATTTCCATGCAGCATTTTTTTATTTAATATCCCAAAATCCCCATAACAATGCTATTGTTTAACTAGATAGGCATAACAAAAAAAACAAAACAATGTTAAAGGGAAAAAACTACATTACTAAATAATTCTTAAAAATAAAATGAACACCAATACTAAATTAACACTGTAAATAACCAAATATCTTAGTTTTTTTATATACACATTACTTGTAAAGTATAGTGTATAATGTACATAAAAACTATTTTTAAAGGGTTTTTTACACTCTTGGTGTGTTCTGGTCGTGGTGCGACAACAGGTGGCGGCATCTCATCATCGTCATCTTCATCGTCATCCACCGCTTTGATTGGAGACGAGGGCTCAGGTGATTTTTTCACAGGCTTTGGTTTTAAAGAAGGAAAGCATTACAATTATTATTCAGAAACGAGCTTGAGCTGGTTTAGTCACTGCTTTTGTTGTTAACGAAAACTAGAAAAAGGGGTTTGTTACTTGAAATAAAACAAATGTTAACTGACAAAATATTTCTATTAGTTGCCTTAGCAACAGTTTTTTTTTTCAGTTTAAGTGCTAAAATAAACTAAAATAAAACTAACTAAAACATCAAACACTGAAAATAAAATCTAGTTCACCATATTAATGAACTTTATTTTAGCTAGTTAAAGCAATATTTGTACTTTTCTTTTAAATTGACTTCATGTACTAAAATAATTAAAACTAAAGCTCAAATAAAAATAAGTAAAACCTATATAAAGACTTCTTTAAAAAAAAACAACAGAAAATACATATTAACATATTTATAAAAATAAATATTTTTAAACTTCGTATTTCGTTTCAGTTTGTTGCCAAAGCAACAATTAATTTAATTTTACCTAAGCATTAAAATTACTAAGACTAAAACTGAAATAAAAATTAATAAAACCTACAGAAAAATAAAAAACACAAATAATAAAATGTTGTAAATAAAAACCAGTTTACTGGGTAAATACTTTTAAATAACTAAAAATAACTAATAAAAAAAAAAATGCACAACAAAGTCGCTTAAACTTTAAAATAAAAATGGAAAATACAAAAATTTAAGGAATAAGAAACGACGAGTATCTCAATAATAGTAAGACGACAGTGATGCACACATACCGATTGTTCACCCGAGGGAAATCCGTCCTTCTCTACAGACAAACAGACGGAGAAAAGCGGTCAGTACCACATGACAGTTCCTGTAAGCTTAGCATGAGAGCGCGAGTCATCCAGCAGACCTGAGGAGAAGCTGAGGTACTTCTGCCGGCCGTTTCCCGTCGAGTCGTAGAACTTGAGCACGTCGAGGACGGCCTGCGGGTTCTTCTTCTGCTCTGATTTGGTGATGTTGGAGGTCTGCAGTAACCGCGCCCACTGCTCCGGCATTCCCTGAGAGAAAGAGAAACCACAGATTAAACCTGAACCAGAGCCGCCCACAGCCACCGATGCATTATATATCAGCTCTGACCGTAGAGAACGGCTGTAAACGATGAGCACGTGGACCATATTTAACTGAATATCACCAGGTTTGAGTTTTGTTCATTTCCTCTTTTACTACACCAGGTTTCAGCTTTGCATCATTTCTGCTAGACATTACGATATTTGGTCAAAAAGCATCAATTATCCATTGTGCCAGTTCCAAAATCAAAAATAAGAATATTGTTTTAATTTATTCATTCATTCATTTAATGTATCAGCTTCAGTGAATATTTAAGCAAAGCAAAAAAAAAAAATAAAAAAAATAACTAGATAAACTTTAGATAGATAGATGCTAAGGACCTCAGAGTGGTTGCTAGGGTATTCTAGGTGGTTGCTAGGGTACTTGGAATGGTTGCTATGACAGTTGCTACGGTAACTGGGGCGGTTGCTAGGGTGTTTTTTGTGTGGTTTGTTTTGCTAACTGGGGTGGTTGCTAGTGTGCTTTTGGTGGTTGGTAGGGTGTGGTTGCTAAGGTGTTGCTATGCGGTTGCTAGGGTACTCTGGGTGGTTGCTAGGGTACTTGGGGTGGTTGCTAGGGTGTTGCTATGCGGTTGCAGAGTCAACATTTTTAGTAAGAAAAATAAGTTTAAATAGCATGTTGCTAGGGTGTTGCTATGCGGTTAAAACTTAATAAAAAAATATACAATTAAACTTCTTAATAACAACCAAATTAAAGTTGTGTTCAATGTCTAATAGGACTTTTATATTGGTTATATTATTTTAAATTATTTTAAATATTTATCGGTGAAGTGTTCATAAGGGCAAGCTACAATAAAGAAAAAATATTTCAAAGTAAAATATACAATTAAAAATCTTGCAACATTACAGTATATTTATCGACATTAAAAAATGCATTTTTATATTGGTTACATTATTTTAAATATTCATTGGTAAAGTGCTCATAGCAGCATGAGCTACCAAAATATAAAACAAAACATCTCATTAACATTTCAATAAAAATAGATAAAA
Organism: Cyprinus carpio; assembly: GCF_018340385.1. Classification (NCBI taxonomy): domain Eukaryota; kingdom Metazoa; phylum Chordata; class Actinopteri; order Cypriniformes; family Cyprinidae; genus Cyprinus; species Cyprinus carpio. The sequence goes on from NC_056618.1 coordinate 14,115,816, forward strand.
GTTTAATATGTGAAAGTAATTATCAGGAAAACATTTTTTTCGTCACGGGAACTACCAATCACAAAAAAATGCTAACAGGCCTTTTGTTTTATATTGGTAAATATTCACACTGATTTAAATTTTTATGGGTTGTTTTTATTTTGGTTACAAATTACTTTAAATTTTAATTTGAAAATTGAAAATATTAAATGAACTATTTAAAAACCTTTATTGTAATATTTAAAATACCTGCGAAATGCCAAATTTTATATATAAGAGATCATTTGCAAAAACATAACTCCGTTTTTAACAATTTTCAAAAAAACATGTTTTTTTTTCATTGTGCATTCAAATTAATCTCAATCAAACTGAATTCGGGTTATTATGATAAGCTTAAAGAATAACTAACAAAACTAATAAAAAAAAACAATAAAGCATAATAAAAAACATGATTTTTTATTTATAACATTTAAAAAACTGAGTTTTTCTTCATATATAGCTTTTTAGTGTTTGATGTATTGTGATTTAATTTTTATAATTTTGTGATATATTTAGAGTTTGATGGATTGAGTTTTTACTTTAAAATAATGTAATAATACAGTTAAAAGTATTTTTCATGCTGGTGTTATACCGTGATCTCTCCGGTAACGGCGTCTGACGCTCTCCCCACGTGAATCCGCCTTGTGTGCTCGAAGTCTAGCCCCACTGGCCGGCTTTGGCCCAAGGTCTCCGGACGCTCAAAAATCTCGGTCCGATGGCCCTTCGGACCGCCCTGACCAGGCACGACAACCCGGCCGCCTGCCACACGACACACACAGTCTCTCACTATCATGATCTTAACAGAGTCACGACGCTTCACACTGAAACCCGAGTGTGAAGCGAGGTGATGCATCTCCACATGTACAGTAACAAACCAAACACTCTGCGGCTTCGACGAGCTCACAAATCATGCCTTAGAGCTCTGCAAACCTCAAACTTAAAACTGATTGGTTGAGCTCTGGTTAATTTTAAAACTACTGATTTCTGATGAATTTTTTTGCATTTTTTGAATCTTTTTTGGTTTTGGTTGAATTTTTTGTGTGTTGTGACTATTGATTTTTAATAAGATAAAAATGATGAATTTAGGTGCATTTTATGCATCTTTTTCAGTTTGCTTAACTCCTGCGGTGTGACAAAAAAAAAAAAAAAAATTTATTAAAATAATGCAAATAAGAGTATCAAAAATATCATTCAAATAATATTTGTTAATATGTTGTATATTTATTTTATATTTTTTTATTAGTTTTTACTTATTAAATGTCTATATAGTTTTTATTAATTTGTTACTTTATTAGTTTTACTCTCAAAAACATTTTATTTATAAAAAAGTAAACAAAATGAGAATTTTTTAAATATTAAATATTTTTTTGTTTGAGCTAATATTTATTTTATTTCAAGTAATTGAAACAATAAATATACAATCAGTGTTACTTTACTATGATTCTGTCATTACGCTCTTTATATTAATAATTCATAAATGCCGCCTTAATTCGATATATTTTCATTTATATATGATCTTATATATCACGACGCTATACACTGATACCCGATATATATATAGGTAGATATCTCCACATGTATATATAACATAACCAAACATCTATATATTCGACATCCAAATTTTCATCTTTACATTTTGTTGAAGATTTCAGTAACTTTTTGTTGTGTTTTTGTCATTTTTAGGTGCATTTTTATCTTTTTTTATTAATTTTTTTAAATCTAACAAGTGCACTTTCAGAAACTAAAAAACATCACTTTGGCAACAGGAACAACTCATTATTTAAAATAATACTATAAAATATTAAAATAACAAAAAAAATTAAAGATAATATTACTGAAATTTTATTTCAAGTAATAAAAATTTTCTAATTTAGTTTTAGATCAAAGCACTCTATAAGAAACAAATTAAATAATAAATAAAATACAAAGTTAAAAGAAATGTTTATTATATAAATTGAATTTTATTTAAAGTAATAATAATGTTTTAGACACAGTTCAGTTCGCACACGCCCGGTTCTTGATAGGGCTGGGCGATATGGCCTCACAACAAAACACTTAAAAGTACCTCGATTACTTTATTTTAAATTGTAACGCTACATCGTCACTGATGATTTTTTTTCTGTTTTTTGCCCTCATAGGCTTCATTAAAGGTTTGCACTGTAAAAATATATGTTTCAAAACTATTAAAAGGTACTGGATGTTTTTTTATATTGTTCTAATATAAAGAGTGTGGTTTGTTTGTATACCCTACCCCTACAACATTTTCAATTGTGTTGTTCAGTTTGTGTGTGCGCACCTGTTTGTTTGATTTTTTAAAATTATACTGTACAGTGAATCACAAATCCTTCTGGAGCTTTGCTGGAATCAAAATTTTGGTACTGCACCCAAACAAAATCTTAAAAAAAATTACTGGAATTTTTTGAAGATATCAATGTCTAATTTAATTCGGAACACAACTTAAGAAACAAATTAAGATTTTTGAAATACAAATAACTTTTGACTTCCTATAATTAAATAATAAATAAAATACAAATAACAAAATGATAATTATATACCCAGGGCTGTCAAAGGATTAATCGTGATTAATCACATCCAAAATAACAGTTTTTGTTTACATAATATATATGTGTGTGTGTGTGTGTACTGTGTATATATATTATGTATATATAAATACACACACACGCATGTATATATACATTTAGAAAACATTTACATGCACATATTTATATTAATAAAATGTATATATAAATATTTAATAACGTAACATTTTTCTTACATTTATAAATAAATACTCACACACATGCATGTATATATACATACATATACATATATACACATATATACATATATATACACATATATACACATACATATATATACATATACATATATATATATACACAGTACACACACATATACTATGTAAACAATAACTTATTTTGGATACAATTAATCGTTTGACAGCACTAAATAAAATATATAGAATACATATAGCACTATATAACAGCACTATAATACAGTTAATAATGCACTATTATTAAAAACAATCTGCCAAGGGTCTTCTTTAAAATGAGACCGAGATTCAAATGTTTATGACAGTTTTTTGACAGGACTTTTTTTTAAATTGACGCACAAGAGTTAAGGGGGAAGTATTGATGGATTAAAAAAAAAAAACGACGTGGGAAAATGACGTCTGTTAGAGGTTCTTGATTTGGGTTTCGATTAATCGTCCAGCCCTAGCTCGTCCTCACACGTCTCTCACCGCGAGTGAATCTGAACGGCTACGCACCCTTCTCGGCTCCGGAGAAGATGGAGTAGATCTTGTTGCGCTTGCGCTCCTCGGGCACCGAGGGCAGGGGCTTGGAGCTGTGATTAGCTGCCAGCGTGTCCTTCCCGCCGCTGAAGATGGTGCTGCTCATCCTGACGGGCGGCGCAGGCGGCTTGTCCTCCAGATCCCCATTATCACACATGGTCCGGGACGAGCAGAAAGGAAAGAAAGGAGGAGTGGGTGGAGGAGAACGTGTACAGGTGGAGATAAAGAAAAGGAGGAGTTAGAGCTGCAGGAGCAGAAGGGAAGCACAACGGAGAGATGAGCCACGCAGACGAACCGACGGCATCAGCGACAAACACACACATCAGAAACACTGCAGCCTTTCCTTCCGCCTCCATTCAACTGCAATTATGCACGATATAATTATTGTGATGATTAAGTGTGAAATTGCAGTTAAATACGAAATACATCTATTTCAAGTAATTAATTTTTATTTAATTTATTCATTTAAAAAAAAATTGTTATTTATTTTTAGTTTAGTCAGTGGCTGATAATTACTCTATAGGTAAAACAAATAAATAAAATAAATAAATAAAAAAATCTTAAAAATAATAACTCTATTAATATTAATGGAAAAAATACAAAATAATATATTTTTACATTATTGCACTTTTAGATTTAATTAACATGACAATAATAAATAAGAAAAAAAATGAAATTATATTTCGCATAAAGAATATTTAGACCGTTTTTAGAATCATACTAAACTATGCTTAATTATAATGGAAATAATGTCAGAAATAATAATAATAAAAATGTCCTAAGATGAATAATAATTCATAATTATTACCGGTATTTAAAAAAATATATATAATAATAAATATATATTAACATTTTTTTTTTTAATAAGAACTTATATTTTGCATTAAAAATATAAAGGTGATTTTTAGGACCATCATAACTATTTTATGGGATGTATCAATAATAATTGTCATAAAAAGTAACAAAAACAAACAAAAATTTAATTACTATAAAACAAGTACAATAACAATTATTATAATAATTAATAGGAAACTTTTTAAATAAATCATATTCAGATGATTTTACAACCATCAATACAATTTTATGCTTAATTACCATAAACATAATGTCAGTATAAATTAATAACAACTGCCCTAATATTAATAAACACTTAATAATAATCAGATTTCTTTAATAAAATAATATTGTTAGCATTAAAATATTAAGGTGATTTTCAGGATCATCAGAACCATTTCATGCTATCGACTATCATGAAAATAGCGTCAGAATAAATTAATAATAATTAACAATAAAACTATTACAATTAAAAGGTATTAAATCAGCATTAATGGGAACTTTTTGATTCATTATATTTTGGATTACGTCCATCATTACTATTTTATGCTTAATTATGACAGAATAAATAATAATCGTCCTAAAAATAACAAAAACAAAAAATATTAAAATTACCCCAAAATTACTGTAATAATAACAACAATAATAGCAAAAATAGAACTTTTTAAAAAATGTATCCAAAACGCTAAAATCACGTCAGGCTTTTTATTTATCCTTTATTTTCCCTTCTTCCAGGGAGTCCTGGCTTCGAAGGTCTTCTCCAGAACTCATCTCAGCAGCACTAGCGTTATTAGTTAGTTAGTTAATTAATCAGCGGTGGTTAATGATTGTATTTCCTGACCCAGTACTGTACTTCTAATCTTCCCTGTTCTCCGGCGCGAGCAGAAGCGACACACACGCAGAGAGAAACCCGAGCCCTACACAGACAGCACTGCACAGAAGCGCCCAAGCGCTCGCGTCGAGGCCCGCGGCTGCTGTCTAGGCAGGCAGCACGCTGGTGTCGGGACGCGGCCGGCGCAGGACCTCGGCTTTCGTCGCGGCTCACCTGCGAAGCGGAGCTCGGACTTCAGTGTGACGCGCTCCAGCGGGCCGCGGGGGAGCTGCTCTGTCCGGGAGGCGTCCGAAGCTTTCTGCGCCCTTATCTGCTGCGTATCGCCTTATTTTTGGTGGTTTTTGTGCTGGTTTGGGGAAGGGGAGGCGCCCAGCAGCGTCTCTTTCTGCCCTCGCCTGCAGCAAACAGCCAGCGACTGTTTCCGGTGCGACCGGATTCTGAAGAACCGAGCGACAAAATAAAAGTCCGGCGATCAAATTCAATTCCAGAATTACTTTTAACAGGAATTATTGATTTATTGCAATTAACATGTATACTTACTTATATATATTTTTTTAAAATATTATAATCATTAATATTGCTTAATTCATATATTGCTGTAAATAATATATATATATATATATATATATATATATATATAATATATATATATATATATATATATATATATATATATATTACTTTTAATATGTATGTATTATATAAACATTAATGCGTTAATATTAAGGATTATACTTTTTTAAAGGATTTCTATTCTTCAAATATTTGATAGCTTGGCATTGTATATACACACACATTCAGTTATGATTATATATGTATCAATATTTTATAAATTAAGTATTTGATATTTCAAAATTGTTACTTATAAATCAATTACTTGTAACTATCTATTTTATAATTATTAATATTGCACACACATTCAATTATGATTATGTGTCAATATTTTATAAATTAAGTATTTAATATTTCTAAATGGTTACTCATAAATATTAAATATATTATTATTATTAATGTTGCATAATTCACATATTGCTGTAAATAATATATATTACTTTTAATCTGTATGTATTATATAAACATTAATGTGTTAATATTAAGGATTATACTTTTAATCTTAATAAAATGTATATTTCTCAAAATATTGATGACATAATAAACAAAAATTAACAAAAGGATCTCTCTAAAAAAATATATTTCCACAATTATTTGTATAAAAATAATAATATGAGATAAAATAAATGTTATATAATTTAAAAAATTTGACTTTATATTATACATCTCATATAAAAACTTAATGCATAAAAATAACAATTATACTTTTTTATTAAAATATTAATATTTCAAAATAACTATATATATGTGTGTGTGTGTCTTTCAGAATAACTGTCCTTAGATTAATAATAATTTATTATTACTATTAATAATAATAATAATTATATTTAGCATTAAAATATTAAGGTGATTTTTAGGATCATCATAACCATTTTATGCTATCAACTATCATGGAATTAGTGTCAGAATTTATTTATAATTATCATAAAGTTAACAATAAAACTATTAAAATTAAATCCACAGTAATGGGAACTTTTTAATTCATTATATTTATATTTTTATGATGATTATACATTTGTACTTTATAAATATATTATATATTTTAAAATCGCATTTTATATATATATGGGAATATATATATATATAATTATATATATATATATATAGTATTTAAAATTTAAAATCTGTAAATTATGTCCATAATACTTATCTGTATAGTTTATTGGACATATTGTAGACCTTGTATATTCTGTACTTACTGCTTATGCACTTCTTTAGATGCTAACTGCATTTCGTTGCCTTGTACCTTACATGTGCAGTGACAATATAAATATTGAATCTAATATATATATATATATATATATATATATATATATATATATATATATATATATATATAAGAAATAATCTTAATGCTAATAATTATACATTTACTTAAAATATTTAATTTATATTTAATTTAATTTTATATATTTCATTTAAAACATTGATGTAATAACCAACACATAATATTTTTTTAAACAAAGTAACATTCAGCTTTATTTACAATTACAGTAATGCAGCAATACATGATTATTAATCCATTCATTCATGCACGTTTCTCTAAAGCACTCGTCCTTCTTCTTCTTACACTGTCACTGTGTGATCAGAAGCTGCCGTGTTTCCAGATGTTTCTGAGCAGGTAAACACAGCACAGTACGGTTGTCAGTACAGTAACGCCGCACACACTGATGATCATCGACGAATCACCGACCGGGAGCTCCAGACTCACTCCCGCATGATCCTGAAGCACACGCACGAGCAAAAACTCCGCATTAACTTCACTCTAATACTGTATCAAGGTTATTAGAAATAGAAAACTATATTTAAATATTTGTTACTGTGATATTATAAGATGTTTATAACTAAAAATAATGTTATTATAAATCTAAGCTTGCTAAAATAATAATAGTAGTATTATAAATATAAATTTTATTAAAGTATGCATTAACTTTGCAATATTTTATATATAAATATTAATAATACAAAAAAATCTAAATATTTGTTTTACATTATATAAGATAATATTTCTATTATAAATATACAATTATATACAAATATTATGTATCATACGATATTTTATTATGAATAATAATATTGTTATATATTACTATCATAAATATATATGTTATAACTATATAATGCAAAATTAATTATTATATATAATATCATTATGAATATACATTTTATTAAAACATGCATGAACTCTGCCATGATATATTATATTAAATATTAATAATAATAAAATCTAATCATGTATTGTTATATATTATATAACAGTATCTTATTATTAGTATGTGTGTGTGTTTGTTTAAGTATTTTTTGTGTATTTTATATTTTATATATTTTTAAATATATTTTAAATATGTGTGTGACTTTTTATAATATTGTATAGGCCTATTACTATTATAAATAAAAATTATACTATTTTTATATAATATGTAATTAAAAATAATACTACATATAATTTGCATTAATCTCTAACATATCTATTACTATTAATATTATATTAAAGTATGTATTATTATTATTATTACATTATACATTTTTATAGAAACTATTATCATTAAAAGTAATAATACTACATATTATATATTAATTAAATTAGAAAACGTATGAACTTATTAAACATATAATATTTCCATAAATAACATGATAAAGATAAAATTACATAATACATAAAATATTACTCAAAATCTCATTGTTATGACACATATTGCATTATACTAAAATCTGCATGCAAAACGTTGGCTGCATGCATCACCTCTAGCTCCAGGATCTCCGTCCAGGAGCAGATGCTGTGGTTGCTGGCGGTACAGGGAGCATCGACCGCTACGCCGCGTTCACCTGTGATTGAGAGAAGCACAGAAACACGGCGGGTTCAGAGGACAGACGGACCAGGCTGGATTCATTCAGCGAGAGCGTCTGCAGAGTCTCACACTGCTCTGATCTGAGGAGCAGTCTGGGCGACTCCAGCTCTACTTTCACTCGTTTGCTGGAGTCTGAGGGTCTGTGGTACCGGCCGTGAACGGGAACCACCGCCTCGCGTCTTCCTGAGAGGAACACCAGCGCCGTGAACCCAGAGGACAGATACTCTGGAGCTTCCACATCGACCTTTGAATCCAGGAGAACCTACAAAACAATGCAATTATTAATTGATATGCTGCAATATTTCAACACGAACTGCCATGAAATGAAGATAAGACAGTGTTGACCTCCAAACCCGTGTCGCGTCTCAGTGTATCCAGCTGATATTCATCCATATAAACCCCACTGGGCAGCTTCTGGACTAGTAAAGCGTGGACTTCCTGCTCTGTTTTGCTCCACTGAACTCTGTAGTGAAGATCTCTAGCAACCAAACATCACATTTAACATCAAAACACGACAGACATACACAAAGAAGCAGAGAAAGAGCAAGAGGAGACCTGTGAAATCCTGCTTTGGAGATCTTCACAGACATCGACACTGACTTCAACCACTCCGATGGAAAACAGTCTGCTGAATGGGGCACACACACAAATAACTGGCTGAACGCAGGAAGCTGTGGTTTATTTGTTGCGAGTTTATGACTAGTACTGAACCAAGCACGTCTAGCGTTGCTAATACCTTCTTCTGAATTCCCACGGTGTATAAAACACAAAAGAGTTACTAATAAACAACACCTAAACATGGTCGATCCGCGCTCGTGCCGGAATCCCGGCGGGTTCACTTCCGGGTCTGATGACGTCGCGCCGGCAGGGGGCGCTGAGGAGCGTCGCGCGCGATACTCCCTCAGCAGAAGAACCGTTACAACAACAACAGCGACTAGGGGAAGCGTGGAAACCTCGCTCAAACAACCACGACAACCGTAAAACGCGTTCGCTTTACGCTCACTAGCTGGTTTATTTACGAAAGCGTGCACCTCGTTAAATGGGAGCCTGCGCCTTTAAGAAAACCGGACCGAAACAAGCGACCGATAAATAATCCGGCGTCCTTAGAGCGAAACGACTCACTGTTGCTATGGTTACAGTGCTAGATAGATAGATAGATAGATAGATAGATAGATAGATAGATAGATAGATAGTTTAAACTCTGTATGGACATTGTTTCTCGTTTGTTTCGAAGCGTGAGTGAACATGTCCATAGTAGCGAAGCGATGTGGAGTGAAATTTGTCCCCCCTTCCATCATCCTCATATATGAGAACACAAACAGCAGCAAGATGAGGAAAAGAGTCATACCTGTGAGGAACTTCTCTCAGTATTCAGGTGAGTCTGTCTGAGAGCGATCCAAGGACCTGGTTGTGTACTGAACCGTTGTTCACACTTAAACACGGACTTAAAGGAGCAGATGACCTAAAAATGGAAATTAGCTGAAAATGTGCTCACCTTCAGGCCATCAGCGATGTAGATGAGTTTGTTTCTTCGTCAGGTTTAGAGGAATGTGGCATTGCGTCACACGCCCACCAATTGATGTGAACGGGTGCCGTCAGAATGAGAGTCCGAACAGCGGATAAAAACATCACAATAATCCACAGCACTCCGCTAACTCATCAGTTAGTGTCTAGAGAAGACAAAAGATGCGTGTTTGTAGGAAACAAATCCATTGTTGAGATGTTTTCAACTTCGAAACATCACTTATGGTTAAAATAGGTCACCCTGGGCCACAAAACCAGTCGTAAGGGACGATTTTTAGAAATTCGAATTGAAGCTTAATAATTAATCTTTCCATTGATGTATGGTTTGTTAGGATCGGACGATATGTGGTCGAGATACAACTATTTGAAAATCTGGAAGTTGAGAGTGCAAAAAAATCTAAATATTGAGAAAATCGCCTTTAAAGTTGTCCAAATGAAGTACTTATTAATGCAAATTACTAATCAAAAATTACATTTTATATATTTACAGTAGGAAATTTACTAAATATATTATTTAATATCCTAATGATTTTTGGCATAGAATAAAAATTGATCATTTTGACCCATATAATGTATCGTTGGCTAATGCTACTAATGCTATACCCGTGCTACTTATGACTGCTTCTGTGCTCCAGAGTCACATATGAGTCCATAATAATGTCCATCTCCTGTCGTCTCTCACATCGAAATCCAGCCACATATTTGTTTAGATGAGTTTGTTTCTTCGTCAGGTTTAGGGAAATGTAGCATGCCATCACTTGCTCACCAATGGATGTGAATGGGTGCCGTCAGAATGAGAGTCCAAACAGCTGATAAAAACATCACAATAATCCACAGCACTCCTGTCCATCAGTTAATGTCTAGAGAAGCCAAAAGCTGCGTGTTTGTAGGAAACAAATCCATTATTGAGATGTTTTTAACTTCAAAACATCACTTCTGGTTAAAATATGACTGCTTCTGTGCTCCAGGGTCACATATGAGTCCATAATAATGTCACATATTTGTTTAGAGCTGTTTTGGCTTGGTTTTTGTCTTCTCCAGATGTTAACTGATGTACTGGAGTGGTGTGGATTATTGTGATGTTTTTAACAGCTGTTTGGACTCTCATTCTGACGGCACCCATTCACATCCATTGGTGAGCAAGTGATGCAATGCTACATTTCTCCAAATCTGATGAAGAAACAAACTCGACTACATCTCGGATGCCCTGCCGATGAGCACATTTTCAGCCAGTTTTATTTCTGGCCGAACTATTGTTTTAATGGATGTGAATATAAAGTTATCACACCCTGTTTCCAGACTGTAGTCGAGCAGCGGAGAGACTGAAGCATCACGTGCGTCACAGCGTGTATCTGGAGTCGGTTTCTCTGGCTCAGCTGGAAAGGCTTCACCTCATACTGCGCGATCATCTGAAGGGTCTCAGTCTGGAGGAGAGTCTCGCCGCCCAGCGGGTGTCCGGCGCCAGCGACGAGGACCTGAATAAACTGAGCGATGACGAGCTGAACCGCAGGAAGGCCCAGATGGACCAGCTGTTCCAGCGCAACCGCAAACACAAGGAGGATCCGGACTTCGTGTACGACCTGGAGGTGGTTTCCAGAGAACAGCGTGCGAGAGACGTGCAGCTGGGATGAAGAGCAGTCCGATGAGGAGTTTTAGAGGATCGGACGCACTGGAAGGGATTTCAGACTCATCCAGAGTGAACACACATGGAGAACTGGTGCATTATGGGGCTTCTGTTGAAGTCTGATGCTGAACTATACATTTGCTGCTACATGTTGTTTAAGGTCACTTCCTCTATGGTAAACATTATTATAGCATCGATCATATTAAAAATATTTAAATTAATAAAAATAAAAAAAAATGGAGGACATTGAAACCCTAAGCCTCAATATTTTTTAGAACTTTGTAAAAAAAAATATTATCAACTTTTAGTCGTACCAAAGTTAAATTAGCTTCTAGTTTTTGTTTAGTTTAGGTTGAAGTACTAAAAGTCAAATAAAAATGATTACAAACTAAACAGACATACTGTATTTAACAATACAATTACTACAGCTTTAAAACTAAAATGGAAAGAGAAAATATAAAAATCAAATATTCTGAATTAATAATTAAACATTCAAAATAGTAATGAGTATAAAGATAGAAGACAACTAATTATAAAGACAGAAAAAAATTTAATTATTTTTAAAATGTAAAATATACAAATGAAAACTAAATTCAAAATATCTATAAATACTAAGATAGAAGACATTTTAAGAAAATTAATTAAAAGTGACAAAAAAACTTTACAACTAAAACATAAAAATATAACCAAAAAACAAAACAAAATATTAACAAATAATAAGAATGTAAATATATATATATTTTTAAAAATGTACTAAAATGTACTTTATATAATAATAAAATGTAGAGGGAACATATAAAACTAAATTCAAAATATTAATAAATACTAAGTATAGTAATGATACTAAAACAACACTGCTTCATATCACAATATTTTACATAAGTTTCAAACGACAGAGAAAGATGTAATGGTAAATATTTATTTGTTTGTTTTTACGAAAAGCTGTACGGAACATCTAGTCCAGATGTTTCAGGGATAGTTAAACATGAAAAAATAAAACGCTACTCGATTGTCACACTTTCAACCTTGTGGATTCTACCCACTACTGAGGACAAGATACAAAGTACAGGTACGTGTGTTCAATAAGGTAGTCTCACGTCAGTATGATGGGAAATATTTCATGTTTTATATTTGGATCACATATAGAATGATAACATAACATAACACCGCTTGATCTCACTTTGGTTGATCCACTGAAAGCTGGTTTGCTTTTCCAAACATTACAGCCATAAAAAAAACGGCAGTGAATCTGAAAGTGTTCTGGCCAAAGTGCCAAATCTGGTCGATTAAAAAGTGTATCAAAGCTGCTGAAGGAAGGATGGCAGATACTGCCAAAACCACACGCTTAAAACATTCAGACCTGGAGCAAGACGCTTCTTCAAGAAGGAGTTTGAAACACGGTGGTTAATGCTAGCCTGTTTCCGCGCATGGGAAGAAAACATAAAAAATGTAACTGTGACTTTTTTTTATCTCACTATTTGGACTTTGTTCCTGGCAGTTATGAGTTTATATCTCACAGTTCTGAAACTAAAGAATTGCGAGATATAAACTAAAGATCGGTATTTTAAAGAAAGAAAAATTTATCTCATAATTCTTTTTTTTGTGTGTGTCACAGAATAAAAAAGGTAATTGCGACATTTTATCTTACAATTTGGATTTTGTTTCTTGCAATTATGAGTTTATATCTCACATTTCTGAGAAAAAAGTATGAATTGTGAGATAGAAACCAAAGAATTGCAAGAAAAGTCTAAACTGACATATAAACTTGCAATTGCAAGAAAAAACTCTGATCTAATCTGAGATATAACTGAAGACTCAGAATTACAAGATAAAAATTCACAATTAAATTTTGTTTTATTCCGTGGCAGAAGCAAAAAAAAAACACAATTGCGAGATATAAACTAAAGAAATATAAACATTTTTTTTGTGCCACGGAATTAATTTGCAATTGCGAGAAAAAAGTGAGAATTCCAAGATACAAATTTAAGCATATAAACTTGCAATTCCGAAAGAGTCAGAATTGTGAGATATAAACTCAGAATTATGATAAAAAGTTGCAATTGTCTTTTTTTTTTTACTTTTGATTACATAGCAGAAACAAAAAACACTATAACTAAATATAATCCCAGAATTGCTTTTTTTGGTTTCTGCCTCAGAATAAAAAGTAACTGTAGCTTTTTATTAACTAAATATATAATCTAAGCTACAAACTAAAGAATTGCGAGATATAAACTCACAGTTCTGAGAAGAAAAGTCCAAATTGTGATATTACTGCGACAAAAGGTCAGAATTGTGAAATATAAACACAAAACATAAAAAGTCGCAATTACACTCTTTATTTTTTATTCCCTGGTGGAAACAAAAACACAACTGCATGATATAAACTAAAGAATTGAGAAATTTAAACTTGCAATTGTGAGAAAAAACTTCAGGGTTTTTGTTTTCCTGCCACAGAATAAAACACATTATTGCAGCTTTTTATCTCACAATTCAGACTTCATTTTTCGCCATAATGACAAAAAAAGGCAGAATTGCGACATGACTTCTTGACTTGATTCAAGTTTATTGCCACATCAAAGCTTCAGAATTGCGACATTTTGAGAATGGCGAGAAAAAAATGTAAAATAACTTTTTTATTTTTAAATTCTGAGGTGGAAACAAGCTTCCACGGTAGTTAGTCGCTTTAAGTTCTGCAAAATATTCTTGCTAACCGCGAAGGATAAAGCAGAATTTGAATGGGAAAAAAAGAAACTTAAACAACGGCACTTATGCTGCATGAGATTTTGGATTATCGTCTGTAATTACATAATTATAACAATAAAACATATCACTTTGCTTTCAAAGTTTCACTTTGCTCGAACAACAAGCTGAATTTCAAAGCAAATCGATAGTTGCAGAAAAAAGTAGTCGCATTATACTGTAAGTGCAAGAACGGCAAATACAAATCATATGTTTGCTGACGAATCCAGCGCGTTAAAAGTTTGCAAAAATCTTTCGAACGACTTGTGCCACGCTAAAAACATTTCACGAGCAAAGCACAATGACATGATATTTGCTTGAAGCTTCATAAAAATGAAAATACATACTAATCAGTAAGTAAAGAGAAAAATATATATATCATATATAATATATCCTAGATTGTCCGAAAACGACAATTTGACAACACAGAATGAAACTTAAACATGTGGAAACATTTCAAGTACTTTCAAAAATAAAAACTTTGTTTCCTCGCGGCCCTCGTATATTTCATCACGGCCATATAAAGGAGTATATATTATCCTATTTTACCACTTAGACAAAATACATATATATGCATACGTATATGTTCATATAGAAATGTAATCTCTCAACGTTACAAATGCGCATCTCATTTTTTCTTTCGATCCTGGGTGCATCGTGGACAGAACCTGGAAGACAGGAAAGAAACGTTGTTTTCTGCTGTTGGAAACAGAGATATCGCCGGTTTCTGGTGAACAGACAGACGTACCATTTCCCTTTGGGTTTCGTTGTCAGATCAACGCAGGCGAAGTGAAACCACTCGATGGGACACTGTTAACAAAGGCATTTTGGTTAAATAAATACGATGAGGAAATGCTAGTAAACCGTTCAAAGCGTAACGCCGTACGTCTGGGTTGTCGCAGCCGATCATTTCTCCATATGACACTTGGTGGCACAGGCAGTATGTGGGCTCGTTGGGGTCAACGGGCATGTCTAAGACGTCTGACGGGTGAACTGGAAGGACGGATTCAGAGAACTCAGGGCTGCGGAATCGAGAAAACCACGTAAATGTCACTTCAAACCTGTATTTTTGAGTAAACATCCAAGATAGAGATGGATAGAGGAGTTTGTTTCTTCATCAAAGTTGGAGAAATGTAGCATTGCATCACTTGCTCACCAATGGATGTGAATGGGTGCCGTCAGAATGAGAGTCCAAATGTCTTAAAAACGTCTTGATGGATTTGTTTCATCTTTTGTGTTCTCCAGATGTTAACTGATGAACTGGATTACTTGTGGATTATTGTGATGTTTTTATCAGCTGTTTGGACTCTCATTCTGACGGCACCCATTCACATCCATTGGTGAGCAAGTGATGCAATGCTACATTTCTCCGAATGTGATGAAGCGACAAACTCATCCTAATAAGTTTTCATTTGCGGTTGTCCTGTTCCTCTAAAGTTCATGCACTGCGACTCTCACCTGTTCTTCGTTTTCTTTTTCCGCGGCGAGTCGTCGTCTGAAGGTTTGCGTCCTCTTCCTTTCGGCCGTCGTTTTTCCTTCAGACCTCCTCGAACACCTGCCTCTACGACAGACAGCAGTTTGGTTTTATTATCCTCGTACATCATGTTGATTGTGACATGTGTTATATTTGGCCTGATCAAGCCACAGTCTGTCTTACTCTTGGACGCTCTGTTGTCTGGACTTTCGTAGCCACTGACGTCCAACTTTTCCTTCAGCTCATTCTCAAAGCGCGCGAGATCGGCATCCAGCCTTCGGATGTGTTTGTCCACCTGGTGAGAAAAGGCTCACACTATTTTTAATAATAATACCGAGAACAAAATGAATGCAGATTCCCAGTGCAAACGTACAGTATTCTAATCCAACTATTTAGAAACATTAGTCATTGACTATTTATTTATTATTATTTATAAACATCTTTTTGTTTATCATGATTCAGAGAATAAGAAAAACTTCTGTCTAACTTCATTTTGATTTCTGTTAAAATATTAAAAAACTAAATTTCCTTTTTCCTATTTTTATCGCTTTAAAATAAAGGTAAACTAAAAATCATATACATATTTGCATTTATAAATCGCTAATTCTACTCAATTAAATATTTTAGAGCCGAGTATAAAATACCAAAAAAAATATATATTGAATAAAACAACAGTTTCTACTGAGTGTAAAATACAGATTTTATATTTACTATAAACATATTGTATCATTTTGACAATAAAACAGTTTCTGCTCAATTACATATTTTACAGCTGAGTATAAAATAGATAATTATGTTTACTAGTAAAGAAATTCAATAAAACATTTCCTACTCAATTTAAAATTTTAGAGCCGAGAACAATACAGAAAATGATATTTACTATGATTTTTAACAATCTTTTTTTATTTCTTCTGAATTAAATATTTTAAAGCCAAGTATAAAATACAAAAAATTTAATTTACTCTCTATTTACATTAACTCTATGATTTTTGACATCAAAACATTTTTTACTCAACTAAATATTTCAGATCTGAATATAAAATCTAGAAAATTATGTTTACTACAAGAAAAAATATTCTATGATCCTTGCCAATTAAAAAAAACACACATTTAGAGGCATCTTCAGTATAGAAATCCTGAAAGCACAAATTAAAAATGAATTAACACTGATTTATTAAAAAACTGGATCACTGACCATCTCGTACGTCTGCATGGCGAGCTGCACTTTGTCGTCGCTGTATTCTTTGCATTTGCTGAATCCGTTCTGAATCTTCTGCAGGTGCTCCACTCTCTGATCCGGAGCCAGATTTCGGACGTTTTTGATGTATTCCTCTGCGAGCTTATCGATTTCACACTTCTTTTCTGCAAAGGAAGAACAACAAACGGTCACGTGTTCATCGACGAGCAGTAATAGCAAAAGCAAGACGACACATATTCATAATTCATATGTTCCGATGATGCCCAGAAATGCTCCCTAGGTAGACAGCACACTACGGTTTGAGACGCAGCCCGCGTGTCATCTCACCCTCGGCTCTGTTGTCGAGTTCCCGCATGAGTGTGAAGTTTCTCTGGAGCTCACAGGGCAGGTTTTCAATGCCTAGGATCGTAAAAAAAACACATTCATAATTTAATATGTTGTTTACATACATGAGGAAAGTTGTGGAGTGAGTCAGTCACCATCCTCTCTTTACTCTTAAGCAGAAAACATACAGAAACCTGTCTATTTTTGTGTTCTTTACACACACACACTCACTAAAAACATTAAAACATGAGTTTGTTGACTTAGCATGTTGTTAGCATGCTGGCTAACTACTTTCTGTCCTGTGTTTACAACTTGCTGTGGCTTTACAGTAGATGTATATATAATGACCTAGCAACTAAATAAAATAATAAATTAGATTTACGTAGTTTCGTAGAGTCGAAATGAAGCTAATCATAGTGTTGGCTAACTAGCTGCAGCTGGCTAATGCTAATCTGACATTAGCCACCAAAACATCCCCAAACTGGACCTTTCGGCACGCCTTCATCCCGCCTGAAAATCCGTCAAATCCTGCGTAAATCTGCCGAAATGAATTCTACTCACTGTCGAGATAATGTTCGAGATAAATCGCTGTCGCCATGGTGACGATCTCCACTCGTTCGCGATGTGTTTTTCTCCTCCGACAGCCCGCGTGAGCTGGAACAACACTGGCATGTCATGAATAATTAATGAGGCAACTCTCCGCTAGTGGCTGATTGGTGACGCTTTTGAATGCCGTGTTGTGATTGGCTGGCAGTGGGGCTTGGCTCATTAGCGTTCTTTCGATGTCCATCGCCGTAGATCGATAGATGAAGAGAGAGAGAGAGATGAAAATAAACAAAACATCGATAAAAATCATTGTAATAATATTTTTCATTTTAAACTATAAAATAAATATTATTGTCAACATATATATATGAACACATGATAGGTAAAAATTGATAGCCTGAATGCACTGTAAGTCGCTTTGGATAAAAGCGTCTGCTAAATGCATAAATTTAATTTAAATTTATATATATATTTATTTTACATTTCTTCTAGAAACGACTAAAAACACCTGTTCCATCTTTATTTGACCCTCTAACTCTAGCACTTTCATTTCTATTTTAATTCTACTTTATCTCTTTATCCTCTTTTATTCTTAAAAACTCTAGCTTTCTTTTTTCTATTCTATCTACTTGTTTTTTCTTTGTGTGTGTGTGTGTGTGTGTGTGTGTGTGTGTGTGTGACTAAATGTAAGTTTAAGTGTATATATTAAAAATATTTACATGTATTTGTGTTTATATTTATATTCATATAAATGATATCATATAGAAATATATTTAATAAATAAACGTAACATTTTTCTTAAATAAAAACATGCATGTGTGTGTGTGTGTGTGTTCATGATTTATACATAATAAATATACACAGCACATATATTATCTAAACAAAAACTTTTATTTTTCATTGGGTTAAACACGATTAATTGTTTGACAGCACTAGTATATATTTATATTATATTTATATTAAGGTATCGCATTTAATATTGCATTAATCGCAATTAATATCACATTAATTTAAGGTAATACATATAATCCATATTACATGTAATATGGGAATTTTTAATAATCCAAAACACAAATTAATCCTATTTATACATTATTATTTATTTCATTCTGTAATATCAATAATCATATATAGAATTTATTTATTTAGAACACATCAAGAATTTAAAATTGAACCAAAATATCATATTTAATATATTTATTTAGTGATAAATAAAACATTATTTTACAATATTAGTCATTTGAATTTATTATTAAAACAAGTAGTATTAGCATAATATTTATTATCCATTTTTTGTATCATTTTATTGATAGTCAAATAATTTACATTAAGTTATTTAGCAGACAGTTTGTTTAGTGATAATAATAATAAAATAATAATAAAAATGCTTCTATTGTCCTCATTTGCAAGTCGAGCTGAATAAAAGCATCTGCTAAATGACTAAATGTAATGTAATAATATTAATAATCAAACACACAAATATAGTAATTATATATAATACTTTATTCTATAAAATTAATGATCATATATAAAATCTATTTATTTATTTTTTATATGTATGCATATGAATACTTATTACATTTATTAAATATAATAAATAATTATATATATATATATATATATATATTATATATATATATATATATATATATATATATATATATATATATATATATTATCCTATCATTTTAATATTCAAATATCAAATTTAATATTCAACCGTGGTGGCCACGTGACTATGCAGTAACCCGGAAGTAGTGTGAGTGGCTCTTCTGTGTATGAACAGCGCTGAGTGTGAGTTGTTTTGGAGTTTTTCCTTCTGTAAGATCACACGTGCTTTACACCTAACACTTTGAACACACGACTCTACTTCTCTACTGCCTCGATCGAAGCTTACAGTATGTGATTATACATATTCACGAGTCAGAAAGACTGTAACTGTGTCTTGAACTCTTCTCAGCTCAGCGATGCGTGTGTGGAATTAGATGGACACGTCAGAGGAGCGCGATGACGCGGACCTGCGGGCTCAGGTGAGTCGGTCACGTGGTGTGTGTGTGTGTGTGTGTGTGTGTGTGTGTGTGTGTGTGTGTGTGTGTGTGTGTGTGTGTCCTTTAATGTGATGAATACCAGGTACAAACACACACGTTTTTAGGTCACCATGAGGAAACAAGCTTCTAAGTCATACAGAATGAAGTTTTTTGAAAATCTAAAAATGCAGAAAGTTTCCTGTGAGGTGTAGGGTGACAGAAAAGACAGTTTGTACAGTATAAAAACCATTAGGCCTATGGAGAGTCCCCTTAAAAAATAGAAACACAATGTGTGTATAAAACGTGAAATCTTGGACATTGTACGATGAAAAAATGATTAAAAGTAGTAAATGATGTTTGTCTGAAAGTGAAAGAATGCAAACAGGTTTTCTGTCAGGGGTACACAGTTCACAGAAACGTTTGTGTGTGTTGCAGATGGAGGAGGTGGAGGCGCTGTCCTCTATCTACGCGGAGGAGTGGTGTGTGATCGATGAAGCCGCCAGAGTTTTCTGCATCAGAGTCTCGGATGACTCGCAGCGGCCCAGACTCACGCTCTGTTTACAGGTGTGAGAGCCACACACCAGACTTATGACCACAAAACCAGTCATGAGGGTCCGTTTTATGAAACTGAGATTTATGCATCATCTGAAAGCTGAATAAATAATCTTTCCATTGATGTATGGTTTTTTTACGAGGACAATATTTGGGTGAGATACAACTATTTGAACATCTGGAATCTGAGGGTGCAACAAAATCTAAATACTGAGAAAATCATCTTTAAAGTTGTTCAAATTAACTTCTTAGCAATGCATATTACTAATCAAAAATGAAGTTTTGATATATTTACAGTAGGACATGATCTTTACTTAATATCCTAATGATTGTTTTAGCCTAAAAGAAAAGTCTATATTTTTGACCCGTACAATTGGCTGTTGCTACAAATAAACCCGTGCTACTTATGACTGCCTTTGTGCTCCAGGGTCACAGATGTGTTTCTGAATGTGTAACGTGTGTCTCTGTTTGTTTGAAATCATACTTCCTCCAGATTACCCGAGCTCAGCGCCTCCGGTATATCAGATCAAGTAACGTCATGTCTGATGGCTTGCAGTTTGAGTTTGTTGTTGGGAGCTAAATACGATGTGTGACTGACCTGTTGTTCTTGTCCTGACAGCGCTGGCTGGCTCAGAGGAGCAGACAGAATCACTCTGTCCAACAGTTTAGAGGAGCTGTATGTGTGAGTATCTGTGTCAGTGTAATATACTCATCAGTCACGTGAGTCTACAGACACTTCACAGAGCTCCGTAACCGTACATGTTGTGTGTATTGAGTATAATATCAGCCTTTTATTCTGTCACATTGCCACATGTGTTTTCACACTATCTTTTTCTTGTTTTTAGGGAGAACGCAGGGGAGAGTATTCTATACCTGTGGGTGGAGAAAATAAGAGAATTCCTCGCAGAAAAATCACAAAGTGCAGGTGAGAGCTAATGTAGCTTGTGCTGAATTAAACTAGATGGGCCTGAACTTTAGTTATCTTGTTATAATTTGATCATTTAGTAATGAAAGTGGCTTTTCGGAAGTAATAACTGTGCTGGTATGGGGTTGTACAGTAGGGGGCAGTAGATGAAATGTGATGTGAGAGGCTCAAATCAGTCTTTATTATGCAAGACTGATGCATATCTAGGGACTGTATAAGTAGGTTTGTCATGGGTGAGATATGAGATGCTGAAGTCAGTAATTATCGTGACAAACACACGTGAAGTATTAGACTTACCTGTTGTACTAACAGCTCATAAGACCCATGCACAAGGCATTATTGGTTAATCTTCCCTACCTTTCTTTATTTTTAATGTGGTGTGTGAATGCATTTGGTGTCATTGGCAGGAGTGCCACTGATTCTCACGTCTCATAAAGCAAATGTTGATTTAGATGTATGTTATGTTGCTTTGCTGAGTGAAACTTTTCAGCTTTATATTCTGCAGAACATAGACACACATACAGAACGTGGTTTTCCAGACAGTGCAAGCGTCTTCTCATTACAGACACCGAATGCGGAGCGCTTGTGCTTTTGGATTTTGTCACAGCACCAGAGGCTCCTTCTGTGAACTAATTGCCCTCGGTTTTAAATGTTTTGTTTTGTTTTTTTTTGAGAGGCTGGATGGGAGCTAGTTTATTTGTGTGTTGAGTTATGTATGGAGGGAGGGTTAGTTTGGGTAGGGGGGTGAATCTGTCTTTTATTTATTTCCGTCTTTTTAGGAAGGAAGCGTTCCACCGGCGGATGGAAATTACACATGACCGTCTCTGTATCCAGATGCAAAAACAAAAAAAAGATATAGAGAAATCAAGCAAATGTTTGGATCTGTGGTTTCATCAGCCCTTTGAAAAGAAAAGGAGGCATACAGTGTTCTCTGCGGAAATATACAGGAAGGAGGCACAATTGAAACAGGTGCACGGGGCCTGCCGGCAATCAGGTACACGGCCTGTCATTAACCTAGAAGTAATAGACCCTTCAGCTCACGGAAAGCAGCCTCTTTTGATTGTTCGAAACTGGTAGGTGGACAGCAGCATCTCAATAACCGAGGAAGTTATAAAAACTGGGCATAATCACGCTGTAAATGCTGGCAGAGTCAAGAGATTGTGGTGTGTAGTTAAATATGCAGTTACAGTGCACTGAAAAATATGGCTTGGATTGGATTTCAGAAAACATTTATGCATTTAGCAGACGCTTTTATCGAAAGCATTCAACGAAACATCTAGCTGGCGCTTTTAGCAAAATTAGCTTCCGAATGGGAATATCCCAAGCAATTTATCATATTTCACAAAAGAAGATATTTTGAAACATGTTTAAGCTTGTATTCCATCCATACAGTGAAAGTCAGTGGGGTCCAAAGTCGTTTGGTTCCCAACGTTGTATAAAACATCTAACATCTTATCAAAACCACTTTCCGGATGAAAATATCCCAAACAATTTATCCTTAATCACAAAAAAAAGAAAAATGTTTGTGTTTATTTTGTCCATACAATGAAATTGAATGGGGTCCTTAGTTGTTTCCCAACGTTCTACAAAATAGCAATATGGTGCTTTTATCAAAATTGGCTTCCCAATGGGAATATCCCAAGTAGGTGTTGGACGATTCATTGAAAAAAATCGAAACCAAAATTCAGAACCTCTAACATAATTTTCCCATGTCAGTTATTTAATTTTTTTAATCCTGTTAATACTTTCCCCTTAGTCTGCGCTCTACGGACGTGTATGACTGTTGCGCTCGAGTCTTTTGTAGCGTCTCGCACGTGAGTGACGCATTAAATAATTTAAACTCATCAATGTCAGTTCCAAAACAGTGGAGCAATCAAAGAAATACTGCTTATTTTCTACTTTTGGCAATATTCATTTATTTTGTTTGCAAAAAAAGGAGTTATTTTCTATTGTTCCATTTTTTTTTTTTTTTTACAAAAAAACTGAAATTTGACTTTTTTTTCATAAGACGTCTTAATTTCAAGCAAGCTTTGATTTCAGTAGTTCGAAATATTCAACAAATAACCAGAAATAGATTGTTTCCGTAAATTATTTTGAAACCACAAAGATATGAAATGCGCTCTTTCATTAGAAAAAATATCCCACCTTTAATAGTTGAGTATATTTACAGTACAAACCTTTAATGAACCATGAGGGCAAAAAAATAAAAATAAATAAATACAAAATAAAATAATCATTCAATTATCATAATCAAAGTAAAGTGTTCAATTAATGGACGTTAAGGTTTTAGGTAATACTGTCCAGCCCTAAACCCAAGCAATTTATCATACATCACAAAAGAAGGTATTTTGAAAAGTGCTGAAGTGTTTATTCCATTTATATAATGAAAGTCAATGGGGTCCAAAGTTGGTTGGTTCCCAACGTTCTACAAAATATAGCTTGCGCTTTTATCAACATCAGCTTCCAAATGGGAATATCCAAAGCAGTTTATCACATACCACAAAGAAAAGAAAGAAAAAGATATTTTGACAAATGTTGCAGTGTTATTCTGTTCATACAATGAAAGTCAATGGGTTCCAGAGTCATTCAGTTCCCAATGCGCTACAAAACATCTTACAAAAGTCATACTGGTTTGGAATGACTTGACAAACTAATTTTGAAGGTTAAACTGTGGTTGTGGTAAATACTTGTGCCAACATCAGGTTACTTTTACATTTATGCATTTGGTAGATGCTTTTTATTAAAAGCATTCAAGATACACATTCTGTCAGCCCTTGCGTTGCTTGGGAATCAAACCCATGACCTTGTTATTGTTAACTTCATAGTCTACTTGTCTGAGCTACAGGAAGGTTCACTTCAGTGTGTCATGGTAAAAATAACCCTGTAGATACCGAGTGGGCGGTTGACAGGACCTCAGCACCTGACAGGATAATATCCCACAAGTCCAGTCTCTGGATGGCAAGTTTTTACGTTCACACTTTTTCCCTGCATATTGAAATTCTTGTGAATCGCCACACAATGCAAAATGTTGTATTGTAGCCCAGTCTCTCGTTCCCGTGTCATTTCTCCTCATTGTCTGCCTCAAATCTCTCTTGCCTTTGAACATAATGTTTGTCAAAATTATTGCACGCCGGATATTGGATCCATGCCTTTGATCTAGCCATCTCGATAAAGTGAAATTGTTTGGATAAAACGAACACAGCAGCCTGCCGCAGTGAAGGTAGATGTTTTTTTAAGAGCGCTCCTTCTCCCTCCTGTCACAGACCTCGGCGTTGGAGAGATCTAATCGTAATCAGTGAAGAGACTTGTGCTGCCTTGACAGAACCTGTTAATCTTTTTCACCAGGGCTCTAACGGTTCCCATGAGGTCAGTGGCAAGTCCAAGAATTGACCCTGATGGGTTTTGACACTCAGCTCGTTTTCTCGGCTCTTCTTGGAAGGTGGAGAAAATCTTTTTTTCAAAACCTTTTTAAAGAAGGGAATTTACTTTGCTAGCCTGGGTCGATAACACTTTTTTTCCCCCAAGTAGAGTTAATCTGAGTGTAGACATGTTTATTTGTTGCATAAAGGTGCTGTAGGCATTTTTCTGCCACATAAAATGTCCCTATTACCCGAAAGCTCACAAGGTGTCCTGAGAAATCACACTCCATGACAGCCCCTGATTCCTTACAGCACAAATAAAGAATCCTGCTGAGTGCTGGCTGTGCTTTTTTATTTTTTGGCTCAATTAAAGATGTGTAGGTAGTTGATGCCTGTCAATCATTTTTTGCATGTTCTGGATTGGCAGATTTGGTTGGGAGGGATACATTTTGAGAGGAGGCCAAGTCTGCAAGAGGTGTTTTTTTTTTACACATAATTTATCTGCATCCTGCTCGTAAGCATTTTACAGTATATCTGTTACATAATTTCCTCCCATCATATAGGAACTTCTCATTATTAATAAGCTCATAATTGCAATGTTTAAGTCTTTGATTTGAAGTTCTGTCTGCCAGTAACGTGCTACAATAGAAACTAATTACTCATTGGTGGTATGTAGATGCAAAAAATGATTACAAATTACAAATAACGTCAACTGGCTAAGTGCTACTTGTTGCTTGTTGTTCGATACTAGTACGAGTAGTATGCAATTTAATCTAGGCTTATCACTGGTTAACGGTCAGACGATAGTCCACTTCCAAACACAGCCGTACGAATCCTTAAAAGCTATTGTTTTTGAAGGACAGCTCTCCCACGCCTTTCGCTGAATGTGATAATTGCGACTGAAATTATGTATATGCATGTCAACGGTTTTAATATGCAAATGAGTTTCTATGAATGGTGCGCTCAAGAGGGAAATGGAGCTCCAACTGAATGGAGGGGAAAAATGGAAATGGGCGCATGACTAGCGGTCCTGTTCATTAGCAAAGTCCCATTAATTATTTTAAGTCTCGCCTTGCCATGAGGTCTTCGTAAGGTGCCATACTCCATAAACTCAGATGTAGAAAGAAGGACACTCAATTACAGGTGTGTGGGTTGGCGAACGCATCAGATCTTGCTTCATTACGACCCTTTAATAGAAACAAAATTACATGTCTGTAGACATAACAAAGTTCGAGTGATAAGTCTTGAGTAGAAGTGCTGCTTTACTGTCAACGCTTCAAGGTGACAAAATCAAACAATGGTAATCAGGATGTAATTACAGCATTAAACAGACCTTCTGATTTGACCTTCACCCATCAGTAAGTATTCTGCACGTTGAGTCTTGACATCCTATCAAGACACCTGGATACGAGACACATCCCTGCTGACAAAATCAATCTCGAGGTGCAGAGCAGATGGTGATCCACTGCATGAGCACCTACTAGAAACCATCAGGGCAGAAACTGTGACCTCAGGCAGCATGAATGGAGGATATTGCTGGTCTAAAGCCATTTTTCCTTGCACTTTCATTGTTGTTGTTGGTTAAAGGATAAGTTTACCAATTTTCAACCAGTTTCGTATTGTAACAATGTCTGTAGTAGATGAAAATCAACTGTGTCGTCTTTCTCTGGCACCCAGATATCAGTGTTTATTTGTCAGCAGATGTCTGTAGGATGCAAACTGCATAATTTGGATTGACTTCTTGAGGAGAAACAGGATATGAATCTAGTTTTTACATCGATCTGTTTTTCTACATGTATCATTATTCTCTTCATTAGGCCGTTGGGGGAGTCGTTACACTACAGGGCTGTGACACCATCAGAAATTTGTTGGAGGCCTCAGGTGACAATCGTGGCCCAAACTGTAGTATGTACCCAGCTTAAGTTAGGTTAGCTCGTCTTTCAGAGTAACCAGTGCCCAGAAACCCTCTAAAAACAATAGATGACTAACTAGACACCAGCTAACCACCGTAAATAGTTTTTGGCAGGGATTTTACATGGGTCCCATGAATTAAATTTCTGATGTGTGAGCAGATATAAAAAGATTTGGCAAAGAACCTGTATTCAGCATGTCAAGCAAATTGGAGGCAATTGACGACAGCGACCTTGTGTTGTTTACTACACCATTCGTTTAAGTCTCAATCTCGAGATCACGACTTTGACAGGTTGCCCGTGTCCTACGGAGAATCTGTCTTTTGAATGATTCATTAGTGTTTTGAAGAAACGAACGCCAAAGTTAAATCAAGCCCTTGATTACCTGTTTTGAACATCTGTTTCGTTCGAATTTGATTTCCTTTGTTTTCAAATGAAAGTTTCTGCTCTGACGACTCCGTGTGCGATTCCGAAACCCCATTGTTTCACTGTGATGTGCTCAGTGTGTGTGCGGTTGTTTCTTTTTTGTAGTGCGAATATTACATTAGCGATGCTAATTTGTTCCCCCCACACGTTTTGGTAAACAAACAGGCCTAAATACACCCGGCTCCCAATACATGGCTCTCGTGCTTGATGGTGACGTCACGAAGGAAGAAGTAACTTAATCTAATATCAAACTTCAGAGGAAAGGTAATTATCGTCTTCCCTCGTCAACTGAATGATTACATGCCTAATACTCGACGGTGTCATGAAAAAAACATTTTTCTCCCTTCGCACTCGGCAAACATCAGCTCTGTTTTTAGAGTAATTATGCAGATGAGATCCTAGTTACAGCAGGTTGTTTGGTGAAGGCCCCTCAGAGAGATCAAAAGGTTGTGTTTTTTTTTTTTTTTATTGTATATTTCCGCGGGGCATGAATATTCACATCTGACACTGAGAGGTGGGGGCAGTTGAGGAGAAATGGAAAGCAGTCAAAGGTCGTTAAAGCTTTGGAACCAATTTAAATATTTGACGAGCTATAATTGATTTGCCTCAGATTTACTGAACTAAACAGGGAAGAAAATCCAAGCACACCTCAGCAGTTTCAGAGGTATTTTCTGATGAGATCCCTCAGGTGTTTGTTTAAAGATGAGCTTGAGGTTAATTTTGTGGTCAGAAGGGTTGTAATATGTGCTTAACTATACCAACCAGGTTATGGCAACAGTCATGGAAAACCTGGAAGTGTTAGAGAATTTAAAGTGTGTGATTTCCAGACATGGAATAGTCATTGAAATCCTTGAAGTCACTGAAATTTCAAAGTACTTGGGAAACCCAGAAAATCAATTCTCCCATTGAGATGTGTTCGGATCTCGGGATGTTTTTGACATTTGTACATTGACATTTAATCGCAACCACTTGAACTTTCAGAAACTGGTCTACTTCTCACATTTCAGTACATAGCAAGATATTTTTATTTGGTTTGATGTAGAACATCAGCATTATGATCAAGCAGAAATCTCCGCCAACCATCACATAATGCAATTAATATTCATTATCTGAGCCACATCTGGCACAGAGTTTGTGTGCTGAACAAACTTCCTGAGGACACAAGATGGGAACAACAGATGAGAAGAAAATAAGTCTTTTTAAATTCACCTAGCTTTAGGTCTTATTGTTGAACTTAGCGTTTAGGCTTTCAAATAGTGTCAACTATGAATGTCAGCTAGGCATTTAAAACCATGTCATGCTTCTGAAGAGAGCCTGATGAGATTTATAATGTCTTCCTCCCTCTTTTCCCATTGTTCTGACACCCCTGATGCCAAGGCCTAGTACCTGACAGGGCATACAAATGAAAATCACCCCTAGTGATCTCAGGAAAGGGATTTGAAACGTTTTGAGCCTCTATGACCATGATAGGAGATTCCTTGGTCGAATGTGTGGGAAGGCTGTTTTTATCACTGAATCTTAATGCTGTACTTCAGAACAGCTGGAATGGCTGATTGTGACTTCATTTAGTTCTCATTTAGTTTCTCGTTTCAAGATTCCTAATGACACATGGAAAATGACTGCCAGTGATTTGAGTCTGAATGTGTCGTCTTTAGCATATATATACTTAAAAATAGGTCCCAGAAAGTTTGCAGTGATGCCATAGAAGAACCATTTTGGGTTCCCAAAGAACCTTGCAGTGAACAATTCTTAAAATAATAATTTTTAAGAACATATTAATAATCTAAAGAACCTTTTTCCACTATACACACATATAGTATATATATATAAAAAACTTTTGTCCAATGGAGAGTTTCCATGGGGGTCAAAGGTTCTCCACTGAACCACAGACTTTTTTGAGTGTAAATTGTTGCATTCAGTTTATGTTCAACTGCTGTTGTTTAATGAGTGAGAGATGTTTCCATTAATTATTTATCTTATATATTATTGGGTGATACAGTGCAAGTATGTGTTGTTTCAAAAGAGACGTTAAGGACTATTTGCATTCAGGTATGTTTGAAGATTAATTGATAAAGAAACTTGTGGGAGAATGTCACTGACCTTTCTTTATTTACATCTTGAGCACGGTTTATTTTATTCATTATATATCATTTTATAGAGTAAAATGCCTTGCATATTGCATTGCATGTCCTTGGCGTCCTTGCTGATTGACTGAAATGTGCAATGGTCTGTTAAATTATTAGTTTCCACCATAATTCATTGGCCTGCGCATGTATCTGGGTTTGTATCTGTGTGTTTAGATGGACCAGAAATGAGTAAGACGGTGACAACAGAGGAAGAAGGTCATGACTACGACGAGGACAATCTTCCAGACTACAGCATGCTAAAACTTGCCAACCAATCAGCTCAGCTCCTCTCCAGTGCTTCTGATGGTATGTTCAAATGTATTGACATTTATTTCCATACTCCAAAGGAATTCCTAAAGAGAGAAACACTAGGTCTTAAATACTAATAATTGCGTGTAGGGATGCACCGATACCACTTTTTCCCAGAACGAGGTCGATATTTTTGGTACTTGCCGATACCGAGTACTGATACCTGTATTTTCATTGCATTTGTAAAAATGAAATAAAAACACTCTGATGTGCCAAGCCATCAGAACCGAAAACCATGGTTAAAAATCCGAGGTATGTATGTATTCAACTCTATTGTTGCATCCCTAGCGTATACATGCTTAGTAAATGAGACCCATTGTTCGGGACTCTTTTTATCAACACGAAACTGATTAGATCATGAAAAGTGGGAAGTTCTGCAAGCATTTGAGCTTTGAGAAAGTAAACTGTAGAGTCAGGTTTGACTTTAAATCTTCTTTAAAAGGACAGATGACAGGCACGTCTTGTGTAAAGCGATCCCAGTTAATTAGTCATTAGTGGCTCGCCAGTCATTCAAAGGACTGCTTTTATTTGCTTTTGTTGTTTGTTTTTTGTTGTAGATGAAGAGTTGCCACTGATTAAACATGGGGAGACAATCACGGATAGACGGAGCACATTCCAGCCTCATTTAGCCGCGGTGGTGACTCCTAAACAGGTGTGAGTCATAACCCATGTTCCCTGTATCAGACTCTATGTGCCAACTAAACCATTTTTCTTGCCAAAGATATCAGGCCTGCAGAATCTGTGTTTAATAACAGCCGTCATTGTTTCGCATATCAGCGCTTGACACTGTTTTTGAAACGCCGATCACTCCGGTCTCTAGTGCCATCAGCACTCGCTTTCTTCTCTTTTTAACTTCTGGAGTTCACTGTCGAGTCCCTCCCCCGTGTGGTGGTGCAAACAGACACTTGACGTGTCACGGAAGCATCGCCGTTCACCGTGCCCAGCTGGATGTATGGCGTATGACTCACGCACACCTGCCCCTGACGCCACGGCTCTTGCCATATTATTACAGGCTGCATCTAAAACTCTCTTCCCCAAACTTCATTGTCTTCCATGTTCCACGTCGCGGTCGTTTTTAACGAAAATTGGCTGCACAGGTGTCGGCATTGTGCATGAGTTACAACATGCTTGATACTGCGAATATTGCGTGACACAAGAGCAGCCGTCTCGAATGGCACTATGCCCTTAAGTAAGACATTGACATTTCCGCCACTTGTTCATACATAAACCAATTTTCTTTGTGTGATTGACAGTTTGAAGCCAAATGCTGACTATTTACCTGTTCAGTCTTCCGCCAGCTTTATATGAAAACAAATGCATTTGTGAAGCACACAGTGGGTTTATGAACCCATACAGCTGGTGTTTTTAAGTGCTGGAGTGTTTATTAAACTGTTAAATAGAGGTAGATGTGTTTACGTTTTGGCTACTTTGTAATTCTGGTTATTAGGACAGTGCGACATGGTTATTAGGGTGCTGCGGGTGTTTTGAAGCATGTGGCTGTGCAGCTACTAGGGCATTCTGGGTGTTTTTTAGTATGTTGCTATGCAGTTACTGGGGTGTTGTTTATTTTGCATGTTGCTATGCAGTTACGAGGGTGTTCTCTGTGTTTTTTAGTATGTTGCTATGCAGTTACTGGGGTGTTGTTTATTTTGCATGTTGCTATGCAGTTGCTAGGGTGTTCTGGGTGTTTTTTAGTATGTTGCTATGCAGTTACTGGTGTGTTGTGTTTCTTTTTTGCTTGTTGCTATGCAGTTGCTAGGGTGTTCTGGGTGTTTTTGTAGTATGTTGCTATGCAGTTACCGGGGTGGTGTTGTTTTTTGTTTTATGTTGATTTTGCATGTTGCTATGCAGTTGCTAGGGTGTTCTGGGTGGTTTTTAGTATGTTGCTATGCAGTTAGTGGGGTGTTTTTTTTTTTCTTTTTTGCATGTTGCTATGCAGTTGCTAGGGTGTTCTGGGTGTTTTTTTAGTATGTTGCTATGCAGTTACTGGGGTGTTGTTTATTTTGCATGTTGCTATGCAGTTACTTTGCTAGTTTGGTTTTTTTTGTAGTATGTTGCTATGCAGTTACCGGGGTGGTGTTGTTTTTTGTTTTATGTTGATTTTGCATGTTGCTATGCAGTTGCTAGGGTGTTCTGGGTGGTTTTTAGTATGTTGCTATGCAGTTACGAGGGTGGTGGGTGTTTTTTAGTATGTTGCTATGCAGTTAGTGGGGTGTTTTTTTTTTTCTTTTTTGCATGTTGCTGTGCAGTTGCTAGGGTGTTCTGTGTGTTTTTTAGTATGTTGCTATGCAGTTACTGGGGTGTTATGTTTCTTTTTTGCTTGTTGCTATGTAGTTGCTAGGGTGTTCTGGGTGTTTTTGTAGTATGTTGCTATGCAGTTACTGGGGTGTTTTTTTTTTATATGTCTTTGTGCATGTTGCTATAGGGCGTTTTTTTTTTTTTTTTGCTATGTACTTAGTGCTGTGTTGTTTTTTACATGTTGCTATGCAGTAACTAGGGTGTTCTGGGTGAATTTTTTTAGTAAGTTGCAATGCAGTTACTGGGGTGTTTATTTTTTTCTTTTTTGCATGTTGCTGTGCAGTTACTAGGGTGTTTGAGATGCTTTTTAGTAGTTGCTATGAAGTTTTTTCTGGGGTTTTTTATATGTTGAAATGCATTTACTAGGGTGTTCTGGGTGTTTTTTAGCAAGTTGCTATGGAGTTACTGGGGTGTTTATTTTTTTTACATGTTGCTATACAGTTACTGGGTGTTGTTTTTTACATTTTGCTATGCATTTACTAGGGTGTTCTGAGTGTTTTTTAGTAAGTTGCTATGCAGTTACTGGGTGTTGTTTTTTACGTTTTGCTATGCAGTAAATGGGGAGATTTTACATTTTTCTATGCAGTTGCTAGGGTGTTTAGGGAGGTTTTAATAAGTTGCTATGCAGTTACTGGGGTGTTGTTTTTGTACATGTTGCTATGCTGTTCTGGATGTTTTTTGATAAGTTGCTATGCAGTTATTTATTTATTTATTTATTTTGCATGTTGCTATGCAGTTGCTAGGGTGTTCTGGGTGGTTTTAGCTTGTTACTTTGTAATTGCTAGTGTGTCCCGGGTGTTTTTTAGCTTGTTGCTGTACAGTTACTTGGGTTAAAGGTACTTTTAAAGGTGCTTTTTGCATTAAAGTGATAAACTAGTGTCCTGATCAATCCCTCAGTGCTGCGTAGCAGGGCTAGTCAAGACATGTTTTTTAATGAATATTCAAACATTTCTGCTTACTCCATTTGAGCATTTAGATCACAAAACAACAATCGTTTTTACTGCCTAACCCTTATTTTACACTTCACTTTAATCAGTCATTGAATAACTTATTGTTCCCAATTTAAAATGAAGAGGAAACATGTACCTTAAAGTTCTTGAAAATGTCTTTTTGCTGAATGGAGTGGCATGAGGCGTAATTATGTCTCAGTATAAAGTTAATCTGTCACACCGTATTTTGTTCAAATTGTAAGTGTGGTGAGTGCTGAATCTTGTTCTTTTCTTTAATGCTGCGACTTTATGTGGAGGTGTGTTTAAAGCATTTGCAGTTATGAACCTGAGATGATTTTCAGTATAATACAGCTAATGCAAATGAGGAGCTTTATAAAAACTTGTTTGAAATCCCCC
Organism: Cyprinus carpio; assembly: GCF_018340385.1. NCBI lineage: Eukaryota > Metazoa > Chordata > Actinopteri > Cypriniformes > Cyprinidae > Cyprinus > Cyprinus carpio. Next base: position 14,148,981 of record NC_056618.1, read on the forward strand.
AGACAAGTGAGGAATTAAATTACAGTTCTTTGGTTAAATTAGATGGTAGATGATGTTTCAGACAGACCGAGTGCTTGATTAACGTCATCTGCTGTAGATGTTTATTCTTTAAAATTCATTCTGATAGTAGTGCATTAATACATTTTTTCTTTCTCTTATCATTTCTTTTCTTTCCTCTTTGTCTTTTTCTGATTAGCTTTTTCCATTATCTTTGACTCTTTTAGGGCTCCAAAATGGATGTATGAAATTCATGTGGCTAGCTTTAAAATTAGCTTCATCCGTGTTGTAACTTTAGTCTGGAATATACTACACAACTTTTGCACCAATTTACAGTCTGGACAAGTCACTGTTAGTTTATGAAAGTCAGAGCCAGTCAACAGATATATTAGAAAATCGCATAGTGTATGATGAGCAGAAATTTGGGATTGTTTAGACTGATTCTATCCAGTCCAATTAATCAAACATGTTTGATATTTTGAGACGATTTTAAAACACATTTTTTTTTTAATTTGTCATGTGTTTCTGCATGAGGTTGTTGTGTTGGGAACAAATTAAAGTAGTGTGTGATCCTCAATCATTTAGTGTAAGATGCCCAGTTTTTCCTCTGTAACATTAAGTAAATACATGATGCCTAGAGTTTTAAAATCTGTAGGGCTGCAACAAATGATTTATTTTGATAATCGATCAATCTAATGATTATTAGAATGATTAATTGACTAATCGTCGATTATTTCACTGATTAATCAGTAGACTTTGATTATTCAGTTTTTGCAATTAATTAAAATATTGAGTTCTACATATTCAGAGCTTGTGCAAACATTCACATCGCTGTAATCTGATGCGTTCTTAACTGCTGCTTTCTCACCGCTGTCAGTTTTTTTTTTTTTTTTTTTTTCGTTGCATGTGAAATTGAGAGGAAAGCGTGCAGCGTGTTTTTTGCGTGAATTATATTTGAGACTAATCTGCTTCCATCCAGGAGAGCTGAATTAGAGTCTTGTGCTACAGTGCCACGCTGGTCTAACCACATTATTTCACACTCTTACATAAGGATATATGAGATCAAACGACTACTCAACAAAAGTCTACTTTATGGGTGAACTATTTTTTTAAAGTAATCAGTGTTACGATTTTCACCTCATAGACAACCTAAATTAAAAATCTAGACACCAGAAGATCCCTCTTTTCACATGAGAAAACATGTAAAAGTCTAGCTTGTGCTGTTGCATTTTTCTCCATATAAGCCATATGGATTCTTGGTTGACAATCAACAGTGTTATGGCGCATTGCACCTGCAGTGCTATACAGATGCCCTGAAGCGGACTGAACAACCTTATCAGTACGAAATTAGCTAGACAAGCTTGATATAAAATCAATGGATATGTTTAGTTCAGCTGAACAGCTGAGAGGGTCTGTCTGAGTGCATTAGACGCACTCTTCGAATTGTTCCATACAAACAAGGCCATGAGAAAGGGGGGAAAAAGCATTCGCAGGCATATCTCTTAGTCACTTTGTAGTTCTATTGGGATTTCAGAGGCCATTTTGATGCTTTTTGATCTTTGATATTGTGTTATCAGCAGGAACTTCAAAGTTTGGCTGTGCTCTAATTTTCATAATAGGTTAGTGTTGACAGAAGTTGGTAAATGAGTTTGTCTATGAACCCAAGACGCCAGACTCTGGCGGGAACACGCACCTGTTTGTGTTCAGCATCTTCACAAGCTATAGATCTCAAAACATTTAATTAGATTTCCGTTCCATACAAAAGACGTTTTCACAATAGCCCAACACAAAACCCAATGCAGCCTCCGAGGAAATATCACCGGGGTTTTTACGTTTTAGAGGATGTTGCTTTGTGTTTCCTGCTATTTGCTTTAGATCAGCACTGATAAAAAGGCAGCATTTGCACACAGCATTCAAAAGATATCTCATTAGCCTCTGCCCGACACAGGTGTTCACGACGAGAGTATTAGCCGGAGAGAAAACAGATGAATCGCACTGATAGGGGCTCCAATTCGTGATGACTCTTTCTTTAGGGGAGCGCGCCGCCGTACATATTCATTAGCATCAAGCTTGCTGTTTTTCTCGACTCGTGAATGAAATCGCAGTCAAGAAGACGGTTGCATTTGTCTGTCGTTCTTTGGTATCAATAAGGTCCAACTCTGCAGTACGAGCAAGCACTCTGAACCTATTTTTGACTCTCTTTCTTGGTAAATAACGAAGGGACACTCAGCGCATATAGGCTGAAACCCATTTTGATGGACAGAAACAACTGGCAGTGTCCTTCCCAAGGGTTTTACAGCAATATTTGAAGTCCTTGGTGTTGTGTACAAAACAGATTTACACTCAATATCTGGTCGCTCTCGCCCAGCTGGTTCTTTTAGCAAAGCCAGACATTGCCTGTAAATCCATGAAAACCCAGAGCCGCTGTGAAGGTTGTGTGAGTGCGTTTTTTCGTGCATTGCACCAGGGATATGTCGCTTCTTTCATAAGCACCTAAACCTGTCCGTCACTGACGATTTCTAAGCAAAGTTGTTGACGTACAGTGTTTATAGTGAATTAAATATAATTCTCTTTCTCTAAAGAACTCACGGTTTGGTGTAATGTTAGATCAGGGAGCATTTTGTAAAACAAAGTCCAGATTTGGCTTAATTAACCCAACAATATTCCACTTTTTGGTTCACGCTGGATGGCCAAAATAAGGCAATCAGAGCAGAAATGTTTGCGCATAAAACTAAGAATACGTATCGTAATTGATGCTTCCCCAGACGGAGATGTAGTATTGGTCACACGAGTTACCCATGTATATTCATTGAAAGGAGAAGATTTGCCTTATGTGATTTTTGAAAGGCACTTCCTTGGCTATAAAACATTTTATTAGAGTGTCCTGGTTTAAATTATACTAGGAAACAGTTTTAATCAGAAAGTACATTAATAGCCTAATTTGAAAAAAGGTTTCTCCTGGAAAATATTAGATTAGGCAATTTTTATCAAACGTAAATTTGAAAGTTTGCATTTAATTGCTTTTTTATTATTATTTAGTTTGTTTGCAAACATAACATTGTTAAATTATTGCATACAATGTATTAAATTATTGTTATTAAGACTATTTTACACTTTATTCTTCCGTCTGTCATGAATATAGACTTTGACTCTGATATGCCAGAAAATTATAAATAAAATTTCTCCAGATGGCGTCCAGTTATAGTCGAATGTGCTAACCGATGAAACCGTTTCCCATTTTCTGCAATCAATCTTTCCTCATCCATGTTTTTAATATACATGAGTAGCTTGATTGTGGACCAATCAGATTTCACTGTGGGCGGGGCCTCTCGCCACAAGGATAAAATAAAAAGGCCAACCAATTATAGTGCTGGATATCAAAAAGTCGAGTACAAATGCCATCTACTGGTGAAGTACAGATTTTCACTCACAAATTGCTAGTAAATTTCACAGTAAATTTTTAACAGTGAATCACCTTTTAGTTTGCAGGGCATATGTTGCTTGCTTACACATTTGTATCCTGATTGCAACAATTGCGCCCACTATTTAAATTGAAATAAATGTATTATTTATCTTGCATGAAAAAGGCTTGTATTTATATATAATTCTAGGTTGTGAGTTTTAGTTTGCTGTATTTAAATAAATATCTCATAGTCGTACCATATGCTCAGATTCAGCCACGAGTTGTTTACGGCCGAAACCTGTTGTGGCAGGAATTGGTCGGCGACGCAGTAATAATAAGTTGCGCTTCAAGTCTGCTCGTGTCCTTTGAAACAGTGTTTTATTAGTGTCAATATGTTATGTGCACACCCATCTAACACATACGTTCCCCAGATGATTTTTAAACCAAGCTTCAGTCCTTTAAAGACGAGCAGGGACTGTGAATTAAGCCTATGCTGGTGAACGTGTGCTTGTTCATGTGTTGGCAGTCGTGTTGCATCACTGTGAAATGTTCTGTTGCTTGCAGCCTCTTTCCAACAGTTTTAGTTATTCGCATAATTTTTTATATTCTGAAGGCAGGTATGTTGAAACAGTATTGGTTTGGTATGCACGTAGGTTTCCATGTTTTAGGTTCATATTTATTTATTTATTTATTTACTTGCAGGTTCAAAGGGTTCTGAATCATTTATATGAAAACAAGAAGATTGCAAGTGCCACTCACAATATCTACGCATACAGGTATTTCAGTTTTTAATCCATTATAAAGATTTGCAGTTGTTAGGCAAACAGTAATATTTATATATTTTTTTCTTTTCACAAGTTTATGCAAATTTACAGACTCCTTTCAGTCATTTGTACATAATTTTGTTTTATTTCTACCATAGATACCATTTTGCAGTTCATACGTCGTTTTTCTAGCTAATTTTTAAGATATTTATGTGAAAGTAATCTCCCATTGAGTTGCATTAGTAAATGCTCATTGTAGTATTTGCGTACTGATAGAAATGGTATTAAAATTTAAATTTTACAAAACTGTTTGAGGTTTACATTTAAAACAAGAAAAAAAAAACATTTCCACTGTACTAAGAAAAATAAACTTAATTCAAGGTACGTTCTCTGAAAATTAATATCTTATAGGATAGAAGTAAATGTATCTTGTTTTATGACTAAAAGCATCCTTAAAACAAGATACATTCAACAGTTCAGTTTACATCAGATTTACGGATATTTTAAATTTTGTTAATATTTTGAGTGAGATTTTTAATTTCTACTTTTATTTTAATCTTAGATAAAGTGTGAACTGTTGTGTCGTATATCTTTTAGTTGTTTTTTAAATGTTATATTGTTTTTATTAATAATTATTTTACTTAATTTTAGTACTTCATCTAAATTAAAATAAGAAATGCTTCCTTTGCAACCAGCTTAAATAAAATAAGTTGTGTTTCTATATATTTGATTTTATTCCAGTAAAAATTTTTTTTTTTAAGTAATAAAGTTTCCTTTTTTTTAGTTTTAGTTGACTATAATAACACTGTTCTGCATTCAGCAATTGCTATGGGAAGTTATTTCTTGGTATGTTATTAGATTTCAGCCAGTATTTCAATTATTGATGCATTTAGGTTTATGCATTGACACAAAGAGTGTAACGTCAGTGCGGGACGTGTGTGTGTTTAAGCAAGCGCTGCAGCGGGGTTTCTTCAGGACATGATCAGTGACATACAGTAGGGGTGGAGAGGCTGAGATTAAACCACAGGTGATATTGACATTCAGCATGTTCCTGAAGCCCCTGGTGAATGAGGAGAGCCGGAGCACAACGCTCACAGCTGCACAAAACCTCAAAAGAAAGCTGGTGTTTTCATTAGGATTTAATAGGGCTGCCAGTTTAATGCGTTAACTTAATTAACTAGACATGAAAAAAAAAATTAAATTAAAATATTTTAATGCAGTTAACGCACTGGCCCGCCCCCAGACCTGTACGTCATCTTACATTTCATACAGTTGACAAATATGATGCAGGGAAACATTTCCATAAATGCAGTTATGCCCTAAAATTCAAGATATTGGTATAAAAATGCTCCTGTATGAGTTATTGTCTCATATTTATATCACATGATAAGCAATATCGCACCAGCAGCCAGAGCAACACACCAGTGCCGTTTCAGTGCAAATGTGATTTTACACAACAGTTCAGTACATAATGTTGATATTGTGTTGTATTTTAAACACAATATTGTCTGTTTTTGCTCAGTTTTGCCAACAAAAACATTATCTATAAAGCCACAGCTTGTGCGTCTCAGTTTCTGAATGAATCTAAAATAATAATCGCATCCAAAATAAAAGTTTTTGTTTACATAATATGTGTGTGTGTGCCGTGTATATTTATTATGCATATATAAAAACTCACTCATACAGTATATATTTAGAAAATTGCTTTTACATGTATTTATTTATATTATACATAATGTTATATATAAATATATTTAATATACAAATAAAACATATTTTTCTTAATTATGTACATGCATGTGTGTGTACACATAATAAATATACACCGTACACACATATATTACGTAAACAAATACTTTTATTTTGGCTGTGATTATTCGTTTGACATCACTAATTTTTACATTAAATAGTAAAAATATTTCACAATATTACCATTTTTACTGTAATTTTGATTAAATAAATATAGAGAGCAGAAGACACTTCTTTTAAAAACATGAAAAAAAGTAATTAATCCAGACTTTTAACCAGTAATATACAACAAAACCACATGCTTCTTTTAAACAAAGCCCTAATCTTGTTTAACATTAGCATGTAACTTGTGCCACATTATTGTGCTAATGATGAATCTGATGTCAAAACCACTTGGACAACCTTAGAAACCATTAAATTTTCTTCTTCTTTAATGGTTACATTTGATCTGGTGAGGTCTTGTTGTTTTATCAAAACTCTGGACTGTGCACTTTGTGATTTAGCACCGATTGGCCACTTTGTTCACACCAGATACCCAAAGAAAGCGTTCAAACTCCCGTCATTCCTGTCTCTGACACACACGCGGAGCCATATGTGCTGAAAGGTCTCTCTGGGCAGCGCTGCATCTCTTGGCTGTTAGCAAAGTGACTGTCAACACTGTGCTCATCTGCTGCCAGCATCTGCTGCTGCCTTTCATTCCCAACAACTATTCCCCAAATGATGGACCTTGTGCGCTCAACACCGAAAAACCTTCAGCGGGGCGTCCCGATTTCCCACACTCCCCCTGTGCCTGATATTACGCTGCATCCAAATCCTCAACCAATTTTTCTCTGAAATACACCCACGACTACAAAACCCCAGACGCAGCGTAATGTGAGAGCAAGTTGCTGCCGTCGTGAGTTTTTGTAAAAGTGGCTCCTGAGGGTCCGCAGGGCAAAGAGCTGTGATTTTGTTTTTTTTACATTTACTTAACAGTGCCTTCATGTTTTCATCAGGATCTACTGTGAGGATAAAAACTCTTTCCTGCAGGACTGCGAGGACGACGGAGAAACAGCAGCGGGGGGCCGACTACTCCATCTCTTGCAGGTAAATGTGTGTTTGAGTCAGGTGATCATCTGAACTGTTGGCTAGTGGATGTCATTCATGATATAGTGATTTTAATGTGTGTTTGTGTTATTTGATGTTTTGATCTGTTGGTTTTTGGATGTTTTTTTTTTTATTTAGATTTTCTTGTTTTTATGGACTGTCGAGTTTAAAAAAAATACAAAATAAAATTAATTATATATATTTATATATATATATATATATATATATATTTATATACATGTATTTTTTATTTGATTGGAATTTTTTGTTTGATTGTTTATTTTTTATGCATTAATTATTTAAACCAAATATATTTTTTAGCATCACTGAATCAACTAAATGCATTAATTTATACTAGTGCTGTCAAACGATTAATCGCGATTATATTATTATTATTATTTCCAAAATATATACATGCATGTGTGTATTTATTTATTCATAATAAATGTACACTGTACACACACATATATTATGTAAATTAAAACTTTTATTTTGTATGCGATTAATTGCGATTAATCGTTTGACAGCACTAATTTATACCAGCAAAACTAATTTTAAGTTAAAACAAGTAGAAATAGCTATTTAAAGTAAGAATTGCAGGTTAACACTTTTTACAGTGAAGTTAATAATGTGTTCAGTTTTAAACCCAATACTGTCAATATCATGCGTTTTGCTCATTCGCAAACAAAAATCGTTCCGATCAAAGCTACAGCAGAACTGCTGTGCAGGTCCGAACAACACACAGCAGCGATTCATCACTAAATGAATCCATTAGTGAGTCAATAATTTAGTGATTCATTCATCAAGATTCTTGCCATTCGAAATGAAACGGTTGCATGGATGATTCAATGACTCACTCATTAAGACAGTGACTTGTGCTTTTAGTTTCATATTAAGAGTATCATTTCATTATTTAAAATCATTTCATATTTCAATATTCTTTATAAAAACACTTATTTATGCAATATTTAAGATAAAATGTTTTTATTTCTAAAGCTACATTTTTGTTATGTCAATTCAGTGCTTTACTCAGGACAATAATGACTTTAAATCATCTTTTGGGATTTCTCAGCTCAAACTGATGTGTGATTAATTAGATTAAAAAAATTAATCGCATGACATTTCCAATACTTGGGGCTTTTTTGTAAATGATTTTATTTACAAAAAGCAAACTGCATCATTGTCTTTAATCTGTGGTTTGAAGCAAGCTGTGCACGTGTCAAACGTCAATGACACATTTCAGGCATCCCTCCTCCTGTCCTGATCCCAATTCCTTTCTTGCAGTGTCAGATATTTGCACTCCGATGTGTCATTCATCTTCGTGCTTATCTCCTGTTCTCTGATTAAAAGGCCTCGGAGCGCCGGCGTCAACACCCTCCGGTGTGAAATATGACATGACACTGTAATCTCTACCCACTTTCATTTAGACCCGACCAAAAAACCCATACAGCATTTCTGTCAATAACCTCTACGGGAAATAAGCCCACGGTCTGCCATGACATTCGTTAAATTTATCAGGAAACGGAGCATCTGTGATGTTGTTTTCCAAATGATCTTCTCTCAAGCGTGATTTAGTTTGTTGGGTTAAAAAGACTATCACGATTTATGAATCGTCTTGAGATGATGAACGCCACCTTTCCAGTTTTTCGTAAATCAGTTGAAAGCGTCCAGTCTCTCATTCCGTTGATGTCCAATTTATCAGTTTATTTGAGACATTATTGTTGTATCTGATTGCATTCGTTTTTTATTTGTACATATTATTTTTGTGTTTTATTTACACAAATGGATGCATTGATATGTGTTCATAATTTGTAACTCTTGGCTATGAAAGGATTTGATTGGGAAAGAAAATGCTATAAAAAAAAGTAGAATATGGCCCGTTTGTTGACCTCTTTCTTGGTGCATGAATGAAAATACACCAGCGAACACTAACAGCCATTCACACGAGCTCATTTAACCGATTGGAGTTCGTCCCACTATTTCCTGTTTCGCAAATCTGACGGCATGTTTTGAAAGAGATACGACTATTAATAGAGGTGGCGTGTGCAGATGGCTGAGATTTCCCTCCCCGCAGCGCTGCGGGAAAGAACACAACAAGCCAGCACTGTAAAGACACTTGAGAGCTGTCATTCTTCACAAAGAGCATATTTAGTCTAATCTGCGCCTTTGAAGCGACTCCTTTCCCAAACAGGGACTGACAGGCTGTGCGGAAACGATTGTGAATCAGTGACACGTCATCCAGTGTTTTACTGTTTAAAAAAATCCATCTTTCAGCTAACACATGTTTTGCATTAAGAAGTTGTGTATTTGCTTACAATGCAACAGGTTTCCTAGCTAAACCTGGGATTGACTCTCATCTGATGTTTCAGACTTGTGCCAAAATCTGCTGGTTTACATTTAGATGAGAAATGTCGCGCTGTATTGGAGGGGATCTGTGAGCAGCACGTGTCAACAATATAATCCCGCGGTCAGAGTTTCCCTCAGAAATGTTGAAATGTGTTTTCTTCGGCTTCTGTGCAGATCCTGGACGTGCGTAACGTGCTGGTGGTGGTCTCTCGGTGGTACGGCGGGATCCTGCTGGGCCCCGACCGCTTCAAACACATCAACAACTGCGCCAGGAACATCCTCATTCAGGAGGGTTACACCGACACTTCAGTGAGAATAAGAACAAACATGCTCTTTTCCCCAAGACTGTTGATGAATAATACAGTTTAAAGCCTTGCATCCTGTGTATTTCACGATGCATTTCTCCCGCTGATGTAGACAAAATGCTTATATTTATTGAATTATAGCTTTTTGTATATTTATATATGCATTACATGTATCTAAATATTATAGCTTATTTCTATGTATATCATTTTTATAATTAAGTATAGATACAAACAAGTAATTAAACGTAAATTTTAAGTCCACATGTAAAATAAATATTACTTAAAATAATACATTTTTAATTTAGCTGATGTGGACAGAATGCTTAAATTTGTGTATTCATTTAAATATATAATTTAAATATTTATCCATTTATATATATATATATATATATATATTTATTTAAATAGTGTTAATAGAATGCTTATGTTTGTGTATTTTATTTTATTTTATTATTTATTTAAACGTGGAATTAAAGCTAAATGTATGTCAAATATTATATGAAAATTATATGTAAACAAATTATGTGTATGTATTGTTAATTAATATTTATTTATATATACGACCGAATAAGACATCTGAATATTAATTAAAATATTAATAAACTGATATTAATTAAAATAACCAATTAATAGACCAATGTATACGACGTAATGTTTTAAAATCAGCAGAATAATGCAGACGTTCAAAAACCCAAGCACCGTGTTGAAAGTCATTGGGTTCTTGTAATGTCTTTTTATTAAATGGAAACAGTTGTGGCACAAGTCTTCTGTCGACGTGTTTGTTTTGTTCTTTCTGAGCTTGTCGAGTACTAAATGTTCACTATTGCATTTTTTTGGTTGCGTCTGTACGGAGAGAAGCTCTCCTCTCGAGTGTCCGCCACTTACTCACCCCACAATCACAGTGATAAGGTCACACAAAAACAAGTTGTGAGGAGATTTGCCGGCATGCGCCTGACTTCTTCCCAGGATTCATTTGTTTGTTGTTTTCTTTCATTTCTGTGCAAATGAGGCCTGGTGCACAGCTGCGGGGCTGCTATGGTTACTCAGATAATAGGGGCGCGTCGTCACATCGCAGACGTACAATTACACGCATGTGTGATATGATTGTTTAAGGTTTTGCTAGAATTCATTACAGAAAGCTTGAGTCAATTAAAGCAGCATGTGTTGTTCATCACAGCAGCGTCGTCCGCTTCGCCTGAAGCTGTCACGATTCATGAGTGCGAGCTCAGGCCCTCAGATCATAGTTTGTGACGTGTTTTGAAATTGGTATCCGTCGCGCCGCATGCCGTAACGGTGATTGACGTTAAAAGCAGCTCCGCGGTGCACTTTTCTTCTTCTGCTTCTATTTTAAGCCAAGGTTTTCTGTAATTCCTTTGATAATGGACCGAATGAGTCTGTTTCCCAACTCAGCGGCCCCAAAAGTTGTTTACTTGACAATCTAGCACCACTAGAGAGACCATTACGCAAAACTGCCTATTAAAGACTAGTGGGTCTTGTGTAAAAGTCGTAATTACTATAATTTGAGCATTTCGCTAATTACAGTTTTATTTTGTCATGCCACTCCAGAACTATAACACATTAAAGTGAATGTAGAGCCAAAGCAAGCTGTGGACAGAATGATTATATTTGTATATTTATTTAAATATAATTATATTTTAATTATAATTACTATATGCCTATATAATTTAATTAGTGTTTATTTATATAAGTAATAAATTAATACATATGCAAATATCTAAATAAATGTGAATTAAAATATATAATACAGTAATAATATAAATAGAAAAAATGTGTATGTGTGTATATATATATCTATATATATGTATATATATATATATATATATATATATATATGTAATATTAATTAAAATTATATATATATGTGTATGAATAAGTATATATAACAAGTTTTGTATATTTATTTAAATATGTAATAAATATGTATGTGTGTGTGTACAATTAATATTTATTTATATAAAGACTGTTTATAAGGATATTTATATACATTAATACAAATAAGTGAATACTAATAAATATAAAAGTGACTAAAATATAATTGTTATCAAAACATTTATTATTATCTGAACAGAATGCTCATTTATATATTTTAATATTTCTTTAATTCAGTATATAATTTATAGCTAAATTTATATACAATACTGTATATAAATGTTATGTAAATTAACAAATGATGTGTTATATATTCCTTGTTGATTAGTATTTATTTACATAAACAATAGATTAATACATACAAAAATATTAGTTGTTTACTTGAATATCTCGCACAACTAAAGAGACTATTACAGCAGCATGCCTGTTAAAGACGAGTGGGCGCTTTGTAAAAACACTAATTACTGTGTTTTTGAGCATTTCGCTAATTACAGTTTTATTTTATGTCGCTTTAGAACTGTAACACAAAGTGAATGCACAGTCAAACCTCTTCTTAAATGCAATAGTCGAGAGATAAATCATCCATGCAAATCTAACCGTATTGAAACTCATTTAGAAACTCAGGAGTCCTTCTCGCTGCCTTCATTTCCAGCCCATTTAGCATTGCATGCATATCCAAGTTCTTTATGTTCACATATTGGCTTAAGAAGAACTCAGTAATGTGTATTGGTGATTCTTCACAAAGCACGTGCTGAATTTGTAGTTTTAGCTGTCTGATTGGAGCCGTCAGCTCGTATAGATTTCCTGACGCCGTGCATGTCTCAGGCTCAGATGCATCACGCTGTTCTTTCAGGGTGAAGATGAATGTTGTGTTATCTTCGCAGTTTGAGCCGGCTGACTCATTGTGTTCACATTCTGTCCACTGCGGCTCAAGAGTAATTAACATACAATGCATAATAACGACCACCGCTGTGCAGAGTAGCCGGGGCGCGAGCACGTCACATGTGGAATAATTAAACCAGACTCCTTCCCAAACACTCATTTGGACACCATCGGGTCCCTAGAGACGCAGTCTAAATAATAAAAAACAGTCAGAGGAATTTTAACAAGCCTTCTACGCTACTGGTAAAAATGACAGTGACATTATTTATGGCACAGTTGCTTTATATTGCATCAGGGAAACATGCAATATTTGATAAAAGTTATAACTCAAAGTCTTCTTGTAGCCTGATTGCTAAGGCATGGTGCTAGCAACGCAAAAATTGGCTTTCAATTCCAATTCTCAACCATACACTTTGAATGCTCACAGGCAATTGTTCACAGGACTATGAAGGAGTGGAAATTGTTTGTTTTCATGGACGGCTTTGCTTTTATTAAGGTATTTTTTCACTTAAGCTGAAACACACACGTATTTTAACGTCAGACCCTTCAGTTTAATCAAGTAAATTCGTGATATGAATGTTTGATTATATCAATATTTAATCAAAAAGACGCTGGCTTCACATTCATCAAACACTCGCTTCAAAAACCTTGAGAACTAATCTCACAGATACTTGATATCCACACTGGCAATTTTTATGTGATGCCCATGTGAAAAGATAAATAAATGAAATATCAAATAATTTACTAATAAAGAAGAGGGTACCAAAAATAAAATATCGCTAAAATATCGTTCCGCATTGTAATGGAGCTCAACATAGGCTTAAAGGGTTAGTTCACCCAAAAATTAAAATTAGCCGACCCCATGATTTACTCACCCGCAAGTTGTATTTTTAATATAACTTTGATTGTATTTGTCTGAAAGAAGAAAGTCATATACACCTCGGATGGCTTGAGGTTGATTAAATCATACTTCTTTTCCCCCTCAAATCGGGTTTTGTCTCTAATTTTGAACATTCATCTGCGACCGCAAATTTCAGGCTGTTATTGACAGCACAGCCTAACACTGTTCTAATTAAATGTAGTAATTTAAGACTGCACAGATGTTTTTGACATTATTATAGATTTCTCTGTTTCTTCCAGCAGGAAGATCTTCATTTCAGCTTTTCTTTTCACCAGTCTTATCACTTGTCTTTTATGTTTTCCCTTTCAGGAGGAAGCATCCAAAGCTGGAGGCAAGAACAAAAGACCCAAGGGCAAGAAGGCAAAATAAAAAAACCTTCCTGGAACAGCTGAGACCTGGAATGAAGACAGACTTGACAGATAAAATAAACTGAAAATGCTGTATTAGTGCTTAGTAAAATCATTCAGTGTTGTGATGAGGGTTGAACAACTTTAAAGTCATACCAAAAATGGTTTTGTATGCAATTGTGTTTAATGGTCTGTTGCTACACATTATGTCACACTAAGTGCTTTGCCTTATGAATAAAGATTTTTATGAATTATAAATTGATTTGCAAAAGAGGGTTTGAGGCTCGCCTGAAGCCACAAGGACAAACGAGTGTGAAACAGGTAATAAATACCCCTGACATTCATCAGCGACCTTTGATCCTTTTTCCGGTTTAATGATGCTCTAATAATGTAATTTGATAAAGCCTGACAAAAGCAATTTGAGCTTTTCAAGGAGCGTCATACCAAAAATGTCCGAATAAGGAGACTTTTTACGGCAAATATGAAAGTGCATGAGATTGTCATTCCCATGTCTGATTGTCAAATGTCTATTATTTAGTCCCATGGAGAGTCGCTCTTCAGTATTGCGTTTTTCGCTCATACTTAACCTTTTGAATATTGCATGGTATTTTTACCATTCGAACTTTGCAGGGCCAAAGTCCACCGCCACCTGGTGAGTTTGCAGCGCTATGACTCGCATGCTAAGTGTGCTTAATTAGCTCATGTGAGAATAACTTGATCATTTTGGCGCATGATGTTCTAATAAGCAGATGCTAGGTCACGGGAGAACCATCTGAATACCAAGTTGGAATGGCAGGCACTTGCGTGACGGTTTGGTGCCGTGTCTCGGAAAGCAACTAGTTGGTTTGCGTACCAGCGTCCCTGAGTCTTTGCTCAACCTGTGGAGCTCAGAAGGGTTCGCGGCTGGTGAATTCTTCTGTGGGAATGAGTCACCCAGAAAAGGTACTCGAATGCTTTTTGAGGTCTCGCCTTGGTTGCGCTCTTTCTCTAAGGTGCACACACACATCGTTGCTGTCTTCCTTCTAAAATACCTTTGGGTCTTTGACATTCTGGCCTCTTTCCTGTCTGCAGTGCTAGTCTCAGTCTTCTCACTTTCATCCTCCCTGCATGCATCTATTCCCTTTTCTCTGGACTATTCTTTCATGCCTGCCTCTCGGTCTCTCTCCCTGTGTTCCCACTCTATTTCCTTTCAATGAATATTAACAGATCTTTTGACTGTCAGCACCTACCCTTTCAGATTCAATTGCTTGCTTCGACTCAAGGGGCATTGCTAAATGCTTTGGTGTTCTTTTGCTGTGACATGTTTTCTGTGTATAAGTCTAAATCTGCCTTGCATGCAAAACTGTTTGGCACCTCATCTTTGCCCTGAAAAGTCTTTTATTTGGTCTACAGAATCATGACAGCAAATGTGAAAACTGTTTTCCCAAAGGATGAATCTCAGCTAATATAGTTTCTGGCAAGGAATCAAGCTTCCCTGCAAATAATGGTGCTGTGCATTGATACATTAAATTGATTAAAACAACTTGCTAATTGTCCATTTGACTACCCAACAGTCCAAACAAAAATTGCTCAAGCTTCTCATCTCAACTGTACCCAACGGATGCCTTTTATTTTGGGCCAGAGTATCACATTAGTGTTGATGGTGAGGAATTGCGCTATATATGGATAGAAATACCCTTTTTAATACGCTTTTTAAAGTGACAAAAATAGATCTGTGACTATGCTAATTGCCAATTAAAGGTCCAAATGGTTCTTGGAAAAAAATATAATGCAAATAACTGTGCCTTCGAATTCTGCAGAAAAATCAAGCTCATTTTTGGTTCAAATAATTGTAATGCTGTGTTTCGGCAGCCTAAACCATATCTCAAAAAAGCTAACCATTGCTTTGACTGAAAAAAATTTGCTCAGGGCCTGTTGGGCACCTCATCTTTGCCCTGAGTAATGGATGTCTTTTATTTGGTCTACAGAATCATGGCAGCAAATGTGAAAACTGTTTCCCCAAAGAAGGACTCTCTAATATAGTTTCTGGCTGAGAAATAAAGCTTCTCTGTAAATAACTTTGCATTACATCAGTAAATGCAGTGCTGTGCACTGATACTTTTTAAGTTGACCAAAGCAACATGCTAATTGTCTATTTGACCCCACCATTAGTCTGAACAAAAATCTGAACTGTAACCAGCAGATCTATCTTATTTTGGGCAACAGTATCACTGGTGTAGATGACATCTGGTGAGGAATTGTGCATTGAAATATCTCCTACTCAAGACAATACCATGCTCTTTTTAAAGTGACAAATAGATTTGTGATATGCTAATTGGCAATTAGATGTCCAAACAGTTCTTTTAAAAAAGATTTGTTATGATATGCAAGGATAACTGCGCCTTCAATTTCTGCAGAACAATCAAGCTAATTGTTGGTTCAAATAATTGTAATGCTGTGTTCCAGCAGCCTAAACCATATCTCCAACAAGCTACCATTAATTTTGACTGGACAATACTCGCCCAGGGCCAGTCTGGCAGCTCATCTTTGCCCTGGGTAATGGATGTCTTTATTTGGTCTAAATAATCACAACAAATGTGAAAACCGTTTTCCCAAAGGATGACTCTCAGCTAATATAGTTTCTCATGAGGAATCAAGCTTCTTTGCAAATAACTGTGCAGTAAAGAAAAAATAATGCTGTGCATTGATCCTTTAAATTGACTAAACCAACATGCTAATTGTCTGTTTGACCACCCAACGGTCTAAACAAATCTCATCTGAACTATAACCAGCAGATCTCTTTTACTTTGGGCCACAGAGTCATGGTGGTGTAAATGACATCTGGTGGGGAATTGTGCTATATTTGGATGGAAATAACTCCACAATACATCAGACAATTCCATGCTGTGCACTGGCACTTTTTAAATTGTCGAAGCCAAATATGTGTCATGAAAATGGCCAATTTGATGGCTAAAAAGTTTTATTGTGACATTCGAAGATTAATTTCTGCCAAAGAGTTGTTTTTTTCTTTGGTACAGATAGCTGGACTGTATGCTTGAACATGCAGTGCTGTGTTTCGCCAGCCTAAAATTGATCTCCAACATGCTAATTATTGATTTGACTGGGCAAAACTTGCTCAAGGATTGTTTGGCTTCTTATCAATGCTCCAACTAACCAATGTTTACACAATTCTTTCTACCACAGCAAGCAGAGTTTACCCAAAGGACAACTTTATCACATACCACTAATGCCAGGTCAGAAACACTTCTAGCTAACCTTAAATACAAATATCATTACAGTATGTAAGAAAATACCATGCTTTTTTTAAGGTACATTTTAAGTAGCCTAAGCCAGATCTCCGACATGCTAATCATCTGTTTGATGCAACCCACTGTGAGAGTAAATGCAATATTGAACTTCACAACTCGACTTGACCAGATAATATCCTTCCATATATAGACACCAAGAGTGAACCATTAGCATTGCATGAAAGTGGCTAATTTGCATAGTGGATAAGAAACCCTTCCCTTTTGTATCCTAGCTGACAACAGTATCAATGAATAATATTAATCGTGGGAGAAATCAAATCAGCACATTAGCTGTCCTCCGTTGAGGCCTTGAGGAGCAAGAAGACCAGAGCAGAATGATAATTCATGTTGTTTTATTGCCTCAAGTGGCACTGGGAGATGGCCGTTGTTGTTTGTTTAAGTAAGGGTCAGGCCTCTTCATCTCTGGAGATCAAACATCAGAAGGGAGCAGACAAAGCTTGTTTCATAAGAGTCTCTCCTATACTTCTTTAGAAGGTGATAGAGCAGATCCCTGTTGAAATGAGTTGAAGCTCTCGCTCTGGGCCTTTGGAATACGCAGAATTCTGCTTCCGCTGCAAGAATAATACAACAAAGAACTTGATTGCACTTAGCCTCTTTCCATGTTATCTTCTTCTGCCACCTGCCTCTATGTTTTTAGTCCAAATGCTTTAATGTTTGAAATCCCTGCTAATTAGCAACATGAAATGTGGCAACCTGAAACAAGACTATGAAGGCTTTAACCCTTTCAAATACTACAACTCGCTCGAAAAAAGGTGAAATGAAAGCTTTTATTCTTTAGAATAAAATGCATCAATGAAATAGCATCCGTTTTGAGCTCATGTTGACTTTTAAGTCTTTAAATTAGTTGGACACTTGTGTCAGGTTTGGCAGAGAGATCTTCCACTGTGCTTTTATAGCATTTGTTTCACGTTTTAACAACACACTTAAGCTAATCAAATCGTTCCCCAGCCTCTCAAGTGACCCTCTTTGGAAGTGATTGGAATCACTGTGGGGCCTAGACAAGAAATCCTGGGTTAAGAGCCCAGGGCTTAATTAGCACTTCATAATTAAAGTAGAATGACACATTTAAAAGGGTTTTAGACAGAATTTAACTGCACAACTGCTGGACTAATGGAAGTTAAAGGAGTGCACCATGCAGTGCCGCTAAATTGGATTTCACAGATGCACCATTATTTCAGTATCAATGTCACGCACGTGTGTGTGAAATGCAGGGGCAAAGTGTCTGCTATCGTCTTGCTCTGGTGCACAGCTGAGGAAAAGCACACAGGGCTAAAGTCGGTCTTTTGTGTCAGTAGGGAAATGACTCACACAGGAAAAGAAGACCACATCTCTGACAGCGAGTGTAATTAAGATTTTTTTTTTATACCTAGAACACAGACTTTAGGAAGAGGAGGCGTACTGTACATGGTGTGCAATTTAAAACTTAAAAGTGCAATTAGGATGTTTATTTGTCATGCCTTTAACGTCATGTACTCGGCTGATTGAGGCATTAACATTTTCTCTTTTTTTGTCCCTAAATGCTTGAATTTACAGTCTCTTTTTTCATCATGCCTCATAAAAGCCGACATAGTATGTAATGTAGTTGAGGCACAGCCACTGGGTAGGGAAGGAATGCTTTGAAGAAAATAACCTGCCTGAGCTTTGCCTTGAGTGGATGGTAGTAGCTGCTGTCCATGGTTCTGAAACCAATGAACAGTACAAGAGCACTAATACACTAGTCAAAAAAATGTGACCAGGATTCCCGTTGGAATTTCTGTCATCATTCAAAGCCAGTCCTAAAGAATGGGAAGGGGAATTGGTTCATAGGATTTTAGCATAACACAAAAACTAGATCTTTTAAAGCACAGGAGTGCCTTACTTTAATCTGCAGAACACAAAAGAAGATATTTTGAAGACTGACATTGGACCCCATTGGCAAAAACACAGAGACATTTCTCAAAATATCTTATGTGTTATGCAGAAGAAAGAGAAATCGATTTGAATGACGTGTAAATGATTTGAATTTTGGGTGAACTTGAAAAATACTAAATTATTGCCATTATAAACATTCATAATGAGTATCTTTGTTATTTTCTCTAAAAATGTCTAAACATTGATAAAACGCAATAAAATATTTATTCCGTTTTCAGATGATGTATAAAACTCAATTTCAAAAAAATTGTCCCCTACGAATGGTTTTGTGGTCCAGGGTCACAATTATATTTGAGATAGACTAGGCTATCTGAAAACAATTTATACTGTCTTTGCTTTTTAATTAAATGTATGTTGACTCTCAACGCATGGGTCATTCATATGTGTATAACAACTATTCAAGCAGAGCAATATACATAATCACACTGTGTGATTGTATAAAAACAATATTCTCTGTACTTGGACAAATGGAGAGAGAGGAAAAGGTTCATTGCACTTTATGCAATTCTGGATATCATACTTCAACCAGATCCTCACAAAGGTAAGTTACAAAGTGGACCGCGTACACCTCGTATCTATCTGAGGACAGCGCGCGATCCAACGGGAGGCGCGAGAGCGCAACATTTGATGTGCGCGCATGACAGGAACGCGCTATTATGTTGAAAAATCGTAGAGCACAAACTTTGCGCTCAGTCTCAGTGCAAGGACTTGGAGTTCCCCTCAGGAAGGAGTCATTTCACGTCATGTGTTTCTGGTATTGCACTGGACGCATCAAAGATGCGCGCACTCCACAGAGGTTTGGAGACTCCAACTGGATGCTTATTCCGCGCGCGCTCAAGTTAACGCAGCCCTAAAGGGATGAAAACTCTGCTGTCATCATCGTCAGCGGGAAAAGGTTCACATGATGACTTCAGACCTGTTGCTGGTTCTCCAAATGTCCTCGATCTGACAATGGTTAACTGCTTCAATTCCTCTAGCTCCAACAGCACGGCCGTCAGCTCGGATGGGGCTCCGTTCCCAGGGTACACGATGGTCATTCTGGCGATCCTCATGATAACTCTGGTGGTCGTGGTGGTGGTCGGGAACGCGTTGGTTATTCTCGCGTTCGTCGTGGACAAGAGCCTCAGAAATCAATGCAATTACTTCTTCCTTAATTTGGCTATATCGGACTTCCTTGTTGGTATGTATAAATGTGCATTTGAATTAACCAACTCAAAAAGCTTCATATGCGCTTGTTTTTGCATTGCAAATGTGCATGTGAATATAAGATATTGCATCTCTTAAAAAATGATATGCATGGCATCGAGCAATAGAAGCCCCTTTGTTCTACAGGATCAAAGCGTTCTGGAGATCATATTTACTGTACATCTGATGAGATCTGTGGGAATATTGGCTTTGATAGACACCCAAATGATAGTGCAAAGAAAAGTTACATAGATTAGACTAGACCTTACTCGATAAAACACGCAAGTGTAGCTGATGAGTAATGCCGGATCGATCAAACATATGTACTGGATATGCAACAGAGAGATCGATACCAATCTATGGTCGCCTTGATTTTACCAAGTAAGCCATGTTCCTGGATCAACATCTTTTGTTGATCGTGAATCAACATTACTGTCCAAAAATGTAGACTAAACCTCATCCCTACCCCACTCCTCTAAACCTAACCCTACCTATAATTTATTCCTAAAATCAGTGGGAAATGATAGCTGATTAACAAGAGTGTAGAAGCACCTAACCCTGACTGTAAGCCTAAAACTGATATTTCCTGAAAAGTTATCCCTCAATTCTGATTGGTTAATTGGAATGTTGTTCCAGGATCAATAAGGATGTTGATCCAGGAACATGTTGTACTTGATGAAATCACAGTCAACGCCAATCTAGAGTGCAGCGTGAATGATGTGTACATAATGAAATTTAATAACAGCAAATCAAATATGAACAACATTTTTTAAATGAAATGTTTGGTTTTGCACAATGAGTACCCAAAATGTACAAAAAGAACATTAATATGATACTTGTACAACCAAGTTTTCATTCAGTGTTGGGAATCTCAAAATGGTCAACAATGGCCAATATATTGGTCTAGGTATTGTGTATTGGTTTCTTGCTCAGTTTTGAAAGTCAGTACTCATTAGCATGGCCTGTTGCCAAATGATAAATGTAAATTATTGTAGCTGTGCTTGCTTTTAGAGTGTATGTCATAAAAGTGATGTATGTTCATAAACCTGATTACACATGATTTGCAGTCCTGACCACATCACTGCTTTGCAGGAAATGGATTCAGAGTGAATTATTACATAAACCACATTTCTCTGGTTTTGTCTGCTTTGACCTCATCTTGAAAACCAGGAGAGTGATTAGACCACTCATAACAGCAACCACAACAAAAGTTTGTTCTCCAAGGAATACAAAACTAGTAGGTCAAACCTCTCAAATCCACTGAAATGGACCTGCATCCTCATTTTGCAATTTCGACATGATTTTCTTTGGTCTAATTTTCTTTTTGCTTGTGAATTATGAGTAGATATATAGGGTGAGTATAGGGTGAGGGTAAGTGTTTGTCTTATTTGCTGTCATTAAATTTTATTTTGTGTATTATATCACCATTATATTTGGCAATGAAAACCCCACAATGGCTGTCCTGAAGCTAACCAGATCCAAATTTCCCAAAGTGCCATACATTTTTATAATTTCCAGTAACTCAAAGTGAAAGGGGATCCAGGTTGTCAACTATTTTTATCAGTAATTTTCAGTATTGCATATATATGTATTAATAATATTATTATAATATTGCTTCATCCACTATATGGGTGAAGACTCAAATTTCCCAATGAGCCATACATTTTCTTTTGTTTTCAGATCATATTCTTGTCATGCTTTCTTAGCAAAGCAGGTTCTGCGGTGGAAAAAGGAATGATTACACCCATCCATCTGCAGTACCAAGACAGAGACCTTTAGTTCTCTGCTGCTCTGTGGTGTGCTGGCACCATCAATTATTGGCTTGGATTAAGAGTGCATTAAGAAACGAGATCCTATCTGCGGTTCATTTCAAGATCCGCACAGCCTCGTGGTCTATTCACCAAACCCTCTCTGCCTGCTTGAGTGTTTATTTACGGCTCATAGGCATTAGTGCTCAGCCGATGTAGTGCTCAGTGGAAGTTCTTTGAAAAAAAAAAATTAAACAACTTGGTTTGAGAGATAAGAGGTGCCGCTCTACCCGAAAACATGCCCACGTAGTTTAGATGAACAAAGTGTGACAAAGCGCTGCTTTTTTCCTCAGATGCCAACCAGTTTAAAAGCTCTAAATAATGGAGCCATGGCTGTGTATTTGACAGTATGATAGATGTGAAATCTCAGTGTCCTTCAAAGACTAGGCGGTGATGAGATTGCTGTTTTGTATGGCTTTGTGAAAAAGCTTTCTCTTGATGCTTCTAGGTGTGGAAAAGCAAGAGAAAGAGGTAGAGAGCTCAGAAAGCAGTCAGCGTTCCCTTTGCAGCTCGATGGCTTTTTGATAATGGCTCAGGTTTATCGGTCACATTGTGAAGCGACTCCTTCGTGACATGATCCATTGATTTTGTGCTCTGAAGAGCCTATTATATCCTGACCAGGAGAAGCATGTGGCCATTGATACCAGTCGAGGGCTGTATATAATACAGTAAAATGTGATGTCTCTCTCTCTTTCCAGGGGCTTTTTGCATCCCGGTCTATATGCCCTATATCTTGACGGGCAGGTGGATGCTGGGCCGTGGACTGTGTAAGCTGTGGCTTGTGATGGACTACTTGTTGTGCACGGCTTCTGTCTTCAATATCGTCTTAATCAGCTACGATCGCTTCCTGTCCGTTACCCGAGCTGTAAGTATCAACATCCAATTAGTCTACTTAAAGTAATAGTCAGTAAATGCCACTCCAAACCTGCATGTTATGTTTACAGTGCAGCGTCGTTGAGCTCCAGACGTTAGATTAGATTGAACTATTTTTATCAGGACTCTTCAGTATTGCATTAAATATATTAAAGGTTGACATTATTCTTGCTTCGTCCACCATATTGTGTTAATGTTATCTCAACACGATGCATTCTGGCATATCTGTTCTTCCAAAGACAAAATCGTAGTAGTTTTTCATCAAAATAGACCAAAAATAAGCCAACCTCTGCTCTTCAACCACCTTACACAAACATTTCTCGATCACAATCAATTCATGATAGACAAGTCTTGCCACTTTTTTCATGTAAAAAAAAAATACTGTTTTGCGAGTTGTGTAAACATCTCATTTGTTTCAAAGAGAAATTTCCAGTACATAATCTGAGACACAAAGCAAAACTTGTAAGCAATTGCAATATTCAGTGTTTGCAACCCATTTTTTTGTCCGTTATGTCAGAAGCATTTTATGTTCTTCAAATATTCTAATTGTTGTCTCCTACAAATGCATACAAACCAAGTTTTCGCTTGGTGCCTCAGATGATGCACTGCACATTTCCCTTTTGTCTGAAACAAATGAGTTGTTCACAAAACCCACAAGACACTGAAGACAGTGTTATTGCAATCAGATGAATAATAAGCAAATGACTTGCTGCCCCGGCGACAGATCTTAGATAATAGCGGCCCACCCAACGCATGATGCTCACATCCTCGGTGGATCCAGCGTTCAACTGCTCTATGGTCATGAATTTTTCAGTGCAATTTACTGCAAATATCTGCTATGTTAGTCACGGACGACATCATCAATTCATATTCATACTTCATAGTGAGTCAACCTTAAGACCAGTGGGTTATTAAAAATCCAAACTTGGGCTCTGTTCCAAAACCAATTGAGCTGCCTTGCTGTCTTCATCCCAACTGAAATGTACCTCATAAATGACCAATTCTTTATTTACAAAGTAAGGTTTTCACAGCAATGCCATAAAAGATCCACTTTAGGTTCCCAAAGAACCTTTCAGTGAACAGTTCATAAAAGAGCAATTCTTTCTTAGAGTGAGTAAAGAACATTTGAATCATCTAAAGAAGCTTTTGTGTAATGGAATGTTTCCATTGATGTTAAAGGGATAGTTCCCTCGAAAAAGGAAAATTCTGTCATTAATTACTCACCCTCCTGTCGTTCCAAACCTTTAAGACCTTTGTTCATCTGCAGAAAACAAATTAAGATATTTTTGATGAAATCCGATAGCTTTCTAACCCTCCATAGACTGCAAGAGAACCCAGAAGAGAACAAACAGTTGAATAAAGTCATCATTTTTGTTTTCTTTGTGCAGAAAAAGTATTCTCGTAGCTTCATAAATTACGGTTGAACCACTGATGTCACATGGACTATTTTAACAATGTTCTTACTACCTTTCTGGGCCTTGAATGTAGTAGTTCCCCTGTTGTCTATGCAGGGTCAGAAAGCTCTCAGATCTCATCAGAAACAATTTCATCAAAAATGTCTTGTGTTCCAAAGAGGAATGAAGGTCTTATTGGTTTGGAATGACATGAGGATGAGTAATTAATGACAGAATTTTTATTTTTTGGGTGAACTAACCCTTAAAAGATTCTTCATGGAACCACTGATGCCAATAAAGAGCCTTTATTTTTAAGAGTTTATGAATGGCTGCCATAGAATTTGGCCGATTCTTTGCAGTATAATTATGCCTCCTATCTTTTAGAACAGCTTTTGCGTCAGAAAGTGTGCAGACAATGCCTTAAACTGCTTCCTACATGTTTTGTAACAAATGTAAAAAGTACAGGAAGTACTCTTTGGTCTTGTATTGCAATGCACTGCTGTATTGTTGCATAAGTGCTTTTTAAGTGTCCCTCTCAGTCGTTCTAGTGGCTTGACTGAATTCTGGTTTATGACTGGCATGCTGCAGACAGCTATTTTGGACATGCAGGCAGCTGCCCAGTGATTCTGTGAGGCTATAATGACTCACGGGGAGCGACTATAACAAGGCTGCCCCCTCTCCTGACCTTTACATCCTGAGAGAGGCCTCTGATGAAAACCACATGGCTAAAAGTCATGTCTAAAACAGGCACCTACCCACCAAAATGGCTACTGTAAGGAAACCACATATATGTGCCTCTGTGTTACAGTTTAGTCGGTGATCTGAAGAGGGATACCCAGGTACAAATAAAGTATACTTGAATGCACTAAACAATACTTAAGTACAAGCAAGTACATAAATTGTGTAAGTTATACATTATACACTAATTAAAAGTATATTTCTACTTCAGTAGTACTTCAGTGCACTTGAAAAAGTATACTAAATACCACTGATATTTAAATAGATTTTTAGTGCATTGAAATAAAGTGCAAAAATCTTCTATTAGTGTATTTCTTAAGTGTGCTCTGAATGCTTTAAAAATCGCTCAATCTTAGTAGACTTTTATATAGTAATCATATGTTTAAATTAAACTGATTTTATTAAAAATATATTTCTAATGTACTAGTTATATTTTCCCAACTGTGGTACTTAAGTACACTTAATATAAATGCACTAATTAGCACTAACACTTAAGTTGATTTTATGCGTTGTAGTACACCAAATATACAGAAGGGTTTAAAAGTGGTAACTAAATACAATTTTAATACAAAGATAGAATGTTAAAAGTGCTTTTTAGTTCATATTCATGGTGGCTCAAAATAGCACAGTTGAGTACACTTTAAGGTTAGCTTAAGTGTATTTTAGTGCACTTTTTTCATCTGGGTTGAAGAGTAAAACCTACTAATGCTACTAACTTAACTATCTTTTTCAGTACCAAGCTACTTTATCCAAAGTCACTATTTTATGTCGTAATATGAGGAAGTAATCAATTATGCGCTTCTATCTCTCTCAAACATAGCACTGGCAAGACGTTATATTGAACTGATTCATTCGGATGTAAAAGTGTAAATTTATAAGTTTAATGCTGTCACTTTAATCAAGATTCATTCATTCAAATCCATCATTTTTGAGCGAGCTAAATACTGCTCTGATTAAATTATTAATTATATAGTCCAAAAGTTATATATTTAAAAAATATCACCCGTTTGAATTGCTTTAATGTACTTGTCTGCTTTTTGTTCATAGCTTGTTGTGTTTCTAACTGGTTTTAAGGAGTACCTGCCCATCGATTAACTACTTTAAATCATGAGTTGCTTGTACAGTTTTAAAGTAGCTGGATCTGAAGTAGCTTTGAAAACCACGTGGCTGTACACCAGCTCTTCTGGTGAAATCATAAAAGGAAGGAAGGAAGGGGAAGGAAGTTCAATATTTTTTTCCATTCAGTGTGTGCATTTATCTCCATTGCAAACAGTGAAACGATGTTGAATTTGGGTTCTTGAGGTCCTTAAATAACCTCTCTTCACATTCAACTAAACTGTTGAGCAAAATAAGCTCAGAAAACATGGGAATGATGCCCTACTGTGAAAGACGAATGCGCTGAGCGAAAATGGTGTTAAAGCCCATTTCCCAGTCCTTAAACAGCTTTTGACGTTCCAGAGCAGGGTTTGGGCGAATTATGAAACGCAAATATTGATTTCCTGTGGAAAATGTAGAATCAAAATTGTTAAGAAACATTAAGGCATAGATATGCGCTACAATAACAAATTTACGAGATCTTGCAGATGTGTTGAAAGGTAATTTAACTGCTTGTGACTGAATATCTGGAGAATAACTTTTAATAGATTATGCAACGACATCTCAGCAGTTTATTCCGCCGTGGCTTCATGCATAATGTATTAGAATTTGCATATTTTGCGAATACATTTCTTATCCAGCTCTTCTGAAGTACTCATTGTTTAATGTTGTTACTTCCTGTTGACAACATGTCTATGGGCTTTATCTGAGATTGCTTTTGAAAGAGTAGCGATCCGTCATCCGTCATAAATGACAAAGTTAAATGCTTTTCAAACCTCAAATGTCATTTCAAAAAGACTTGTCAGTAATTGAAAGTAGCGGTTTATGTGATAGTATCAGTGGCATTTGACAAGAATGTCTGGCTTTAATCATTCTCCTTGGTGGTGAATTATTTAAGTCAGAGATGGTTCTTTCCTTAAGTATGTTCTGTACAGAATAAGGTTCAGGAAAGATAGTGTGTTTTCCAAAGGTTGTGTGTTTTTCGAGATTATGCAATGCATAGGGATTATCATAACAACAATCCCCGACCTCTGAGGTCTACATATGATATGTTTTCTCATAAGTACTATTAAATAAGATTATTTTTGTTGTGCAGATTTGTTGGTCAAGCTGTCTCAGTCATATGTCATTGCAAAATAATCAATTATTGTTAATAATAAAATGGTTACATGTAAAATAAAAAATAAAAAAACAATGTCACAATGCAACAAATATTATTTACATTTAATAATTATTTGTTTTTGGGGTGAAATATAATCTAGACGAATGAATTGTATATAAAAAGCTTCTTCTCTATTAAAGCATTAGTGCTTTTCCATTGGGCGACACATCAAAACTGAAATGGGCAGTATGTCAACAAAACTTCACCATCTCCAGCGTCCCAGAATCCAGTTCAAGGGCTTTAGAAGGTGTGAAATACCGTGATGTTTGTCTGAGGTAGTAATTTGCTGTAATTTCAGGGCTGAAATGGCATTAGTTCATAACAAGAAAACACCCTTGAGGGCTCCAGTCTTTTTCGAATAGATGATTCATTTCTCTGGTTGTCATCTTTCCAATTGTCATTTTTAAATTACTGAAATGAAAAGTGTTTCGGGCCGGACTCTAGAGAGTGAGGTGCTATGGCGAAGACAGCCTTATTGTCACACTGTCCATCAGTGAAGACAATTACGCTTGTCAATTATTCATTGCTATATTTCAGAAGATTTACAGTTCATTTCAATGGCCTCTAAATTACAAACATGTTCAAAACTTTGAAAAACATGATTGATAGTTGATACTTTTTTATACAGTAAAAGCTCTTTTAGAGTAATTGTACAAATGTCCACCTTCAGCTCATGCTTCAAGTGTCTTTTTGCTTTCAAATCTTTGCTATTTTTTATCAAGTAAATGTCAGAATAACTGTAGTAATATTTCAATATTAACACTTACTGGACTGAAGCAGCTCAGCATTACTTGATTCTCCATCAATCATATTTTAGAAAAAAACAGTGAGTCTCAAATCTTATCATCAGGATCTTTTGAGAAACGTTTGTTTCCAGAAGCTTTACTTTTACTGTTTTGCACTGGAGGAATAATCTTCCCAAGCCTCCAAAACATCTCCGACTTTTGAGGAATGTTTATTTCTTCATCTCTCAATCATTATTGGATTGGTTTGGATCATTAAATCACATCTTACTAAGACATGTTATTGGAGATATAGAGTGACAACTAATATTTATACCATTTTACGTAAGTATCTGCTGTATTGTTATAAAGATATCACTATATCAGACTATATATGAGCCATAAATGCCTGATGTATCAAATATGATACTCAACAAAAACATGTATAAAATTTTAAAAAATATTTTGTCTGAAGATTCAGCAAACATAAATTTATAATATTTTAAAAAATGTTTTGTATTTTAATATTTATATTTATATTATTTTTATATTTATATTTTATATTTATATGGGTATATAAATATATATATATATATATATATATATATCATGTATAAAATTTTAAAAAATATTTTGTCTGAAGATTCAGCAAACATATATATATATTTATGCTATGTGTAATCCTCCTATTTTGCGTTCTTTTTTAATAAAGGCAGTAGAGAGAAAGGCAGCTTGCTAGGTTTTGAAACAGAGCCACAGGAAGTTGTTTCTAAAAAAAGGTAGGAAAAAAATGGTATTCATGGTGTAAAGTGATTTAGTCATGTGTCTTGATCTTTTATTAAATGTAAATTGTATTTTCATGTCATCAGATTAATCGGACATGCTGATTAACTTATAATAGCCACATTAGTCGAACTGGTCCAAATCATTAGCTCACTGTATAACCGATCAGTTCTGCAGTACTGAAATTGGTTCTTTTTCCTCGCGGTGCTCTGAATCCTAGGCTGTGAATTGAGTAAATCATGAAAAGAAGAGGCAGTCACACTGAGTGTGCATAGACTTTATTGAGTGCGATAGCTGCCAGGGATCACTCTCATACCAATTTATGACTCTGAACTATGGCTATTTTATGTGTCTCTCTCGTTTGACTTTAATCTTTCTTCTTATTCCATAGGTGAGGTACCGGGCCCAGCAGGGAGTCACTCGTCTGGCCGTGGTCAAGATGTTGGCGGTGTGGGTTTTGGCATTCCTCCTCTACGGACCAGCCATCATCTTCTGGGAACTGATGGTTGGAGAAAGCATCGTTCCAGAGGACGAATGTTTCGCCGAGTTCTACTGCACCTGGTACTTTCTGCTCTCCGCGTCTACCTTCGAGTTCTTCTCTCCGTTCATCTCCGTGGCCTTCTTCAACTTCAGCATCTATCTCAACATCCAGCGGCGGAACCGGAGTCGTATGGCTCATGTGGAAGCTGAGAAGGAGGACGGCTGGAGGGTCATCGACGGACAGGCCTCGTCTGTTTTCTTCGTCAAAACACGCAAGGTGTCCTCTAGCGAGCCAGCAACCGTTTCAGCCGTGATCAAAGATGACGAGGAGGTTTCGCCATCATCCAGCGGCGATCCCAGCAGCACCCACTCCGTGTCTTTGACAATGAAGACAACCATTAAAAAGCGAGGGTTGCTCAGCGGTTGGGTAAGGACGCGCATAATACGAGCGCAGGAGGCATCAAATCCATGCGCCCCATGCAGAAGCGGAGGACAAGCACGTCTCTCGAGAGATAAGAAGATTGCCAAGTCCTTGGCAATCATAGTGTGCGTTTTTGGGGTGTGTTGGGCACCGTACACTCTCCTTATGATCATACGGGCGGCCTGCAGTGGTAGCTGTGTGGAACATCATTGGTATGAAGTCACTTTTTGGCTCCTTTGGCTCAACTCGGCCATCAACCCTTTCCTCTACCCGCTTTGCCACAGCAGCTTTCGCCGGGCTTTTGCCAAGATTTTGTGCCCCAAGCGGCAGTCTGTTCGGCCACACGAGGAAAGCCCTTCCTGCCAGTGACAATCTGATGGCAACTGAAGGGATTTAATACTTTCACACTGAGTATTAAGGATGAAATAAAAGCACCAAGGCAAGAAAGTGAAACATTTTCGCCCAAGCAAATTCCGCAATGGAAATCCATGTCATTACTTGATGCATGTTTTGTTCTTCTTTGTTGAAACTTCCCGACATTAGATTCTTTATGAAGATTTGACCTTTTATTGATGGATATAAACAGTGCAACTAACAGTGCTGTTGTTATTTGTCTATCTCTTGTCTTGCAGTAAAATAGGAACAGAGTTGTTTCACTCTTGTTAGCTAATGTAAGTTGCATGTTCTGGGACATCTGTGGTGAAAAAGTGATGCAGCTTGTGTTCAGAACATATTCAGTTGACAGTCTCGCCCATATCAACATTATTTATTGACTGTATATTCCACTTCCTTGACTCACATAGATAAGCGAAGAAGAGGTGATCTATGTGAGATGGCATTACAGCTCAAATGAGAAAAGAAAAATATAAGGTGTGTTCTACCACTAAAAACATGAGCTTCTCAGTCAAACTCTGAAATCTATATCACCTGCTGTGGACAAGATTGAAACTAATAATGTTTTTGAATGGAAGTTTTGTGAAATGTGAATTAAGTTCTCATCATTTTTATAAGCTGAAAATCTTGAAAATGTCAATCAATTCTTATATGAAAGAATTGGAATGTAGCAACTGTGTCATGTGGACAATTTTTATGGTGCTTTTTTCCGTCATTTATAGTGATCAGCCCTGATCCCCCTTTTTTTTTAAGCACTCTCTGGACTTTCAATAATGTGTTCTTTTTGTGTTTAACAGAGGAAATAGTGTAATACAGCTTTGGAAGGACATGAAACAAATTTAATTTTGGGGTATATCTCTTTATGATTTGTTTTTTTTCTTGACTAGATTCATGGTTACAGTGTCATTGTCAACAACACTGAAATCATTAAAATGGCTTTATGAGTATAACTGTATGACTTCGAATGCTTTAAAACTTGTTTACAACCATTTAAATTTTTTTATTTATTTTTTTTTGGTGTTTTTGGGGGGAGGGGGATCCTTATAAAAGTAACGCAAATATATTTTGTGGTTTTGTACATGCCAAGTTTTCATCTTGGACCAGTCAGACTGTGCATTCAATTTCAAAGTCGTCAGGAGACTTTCTAAATTATGTTCTTTATGGATTTAACCAAGTTATCCAACTGAGGCCAATTTCATATTTGTACCCACGATTCAGTGCCTCCGCAGTTCTTTGAGATTAATTTTACTGAATTTGTTCATATCACAGAGGAGCAACATGGATAATCTCCAAAAAGCTCTACAAAAAAGGTTTAACAATCTCCAAAGGCAAGGTTTTTGTTTTCCCCAGAAGAGGCAACAGGATGATCTTATATTTGATATTCAAACTATATTGGTCAATAATTATAGCCTGAATTAAAAAAGCCCAAAACACCTAGCAATCACAGTAGAATTTTGCATACACCTCTAAAAGCTCAGGTCTTATCTCTGGAGCAGTCGCCACGCTTCTGCGGCTCTGATCTGCTTTTTTGCTTCAGTGAATTAGTCTTTTTTTTTTTTTCAGATGGCTTTGAGTGCACTCCATTTATCAGTGCTGTTTGGAGATCAAGTTAATTAAACCCCAATGACAAGCATCCTCATCAGATCCTTGAATTTGAAAATCTTGAATCTCTTAACCAGGTGATGCTGTTGCACTATATGGTGTCTATGTAAAGTGAATGAGGGGACAGACATGGTTGTTTACATGATCAATGGTTCGAGCATTTAGAGAGCAGCGTTTGAAGTGACTTCTTGATATTTTCTACTTGACAGTTCAAGAAAAGATGTGGTTAAATGTATCTTTCTTGGATGTTCCTTTTGTAGCTGTGCCGCAAATAGAAAAGCAGAAAATTGGCACGACAGTCGGGGAGCGGGAATGTTGGTTTTAGATTATTAGGCATTGTGTATATGCACACAATTCTTCAAAAACTATCAAAGGAAACGGCTGGGAACAGGTCATACTTCCATTGAAACAGATCAGCATGAACCTTCCCTCTGAGCTTTCCATTGCCTACAGATGATAACCTCCCACATAAATGTGTGGATGTCAGTCTATCCTGAATTTACGCTGATAGAATAAGACGCACAGAAATACATTTGTGGCCAAACTCCTTTGAAGACGTTCCACTGAATTGCGGAAGTCTGACTGACTCAAGCTGTTCGCAAGAACCAAGCTTAAGGGTTTAACATTACAATGCAATGTTGGGGACAAGTTTGATCAGGGGCTTATATCATAATTAATGCCCTTACAGCTATAAGAAGCTAATTTACTTCACTCAAAAGACCAGCTTAGACCACCGCTCTTTAGGGGTTCAAGCTGGTTTATGCTAGTTTGGTGCTGGTCTAGGTATTGGAACAACTGGATCAACCATGCTGATCACCTGCAAAACTCAGCTGGTAAAACACTGGTGGTGGTTGAGGAGATTCCCCCCTTCTATGTAAAGAGCTTTGAGTGCCCAGAAAATGCTATATAAATATAAGGAATTATTATTATTATTATTATGTCTACCAGCATGGTCTTTCTGATAAAGCTGATTGACCATGGTAGGTTTGGTGGCTATGCTAGTTCTGGCAAATGCTAATTCCAGCAAAACAGTCACCAGACAGAAGTAGACTGGTTCAAATGAACCTGTCTCTGGTTTGATGGTTGGATGTACTTGATTACGCATTGGATTTGATCAAGGATAATGTGTTTTTGACCATGATTTGCTGTTTTTAATGTGGTAAAATTGAACAACTTTAACCATTAAAATCACCTGCAAAATTTAACTGGTAAAACTTGTCTTACAGCATGTTTTTTGATGAAGCTAGTTGATTTTTTATAGTTTGGTTTATTTTTGTGTGATTTTGTTTATTCATGTGTTGATATTAGTATTATTATTTTGTGCTTTTAGTTTACTTTTTATGTACTTCTCAGAAATGGGATTTATGTACTCCTCAGAAATATACTTAAAATGTCATTTAAGTGTACTTGGCTTATACTTACAAAAAGTCTAAATATACTTGAACTTTACTTAAGTATACTTAATAAAATAAACTTGAGGTATACTACTTTTTGGTAATGGCATTTAAATCTTGCTGGCTATGCTAGTTAAGTGTCTTGGTGGTAGATTTTTGTGGGAGATGTGCTCTGGCAAAACAGTCACCAGATAGAAGTATATTAATTAAAAGGACAACCAATCTGCTATAGCTTTTAAAACTTGGTAAGGGTTAGGTTAGGTTACTCTTGGTGGAAAGTTTTTTGTGGGTAACTTGTGTAGTGGAATCAGATTAGTTCAAATGAACCCTATTTAGTTCAAATAGCCTAACTTAATGGGATTTAGGGGGTACATAGAGCAAAACAGGTTGGGAAACACTGGGCTAGATGTTCTTACTCAGATTACTAATATGGAAATTCTCAGTCCCTGGGGTTCCACAATCCCAAAGATTCTAACAGCACCTGCGGCTCCTGTAGATTATGGCCCAGATTTTGTGAGACCTTTGCAGTGAATGTCACAGGCGTTCACACCATTGTTCACCTTCCGGCACAGCAGGCACCACAACAGTCATTAAGGCTAACAGACAGCGGCATGATAAAGTCAGAGGCATGATAGGGCACTAAAGGACACAGTTTGCGCCAATTTAAAATCATACAAGCACAACAAACTCAACAGGGGGAAGCTGTACTGCATAGCAACCTGATGTGCTTAACGTGCCGTCATTTTCATACCACTACGTTATGCATTGTATTTTGTCAAGATGAATGTGATTGTTTTTTATCTTACATTAGAGCTTCTGAGCAGATGTGAGTATTATTTTGGTGCCAGTTTGATTTCCTTCTGTCACGCAGCGTTTGCTGTGTTTTCTGTGGTAAAATGCAAGTTTGATTAGATTCATGGTGGGCGATCGATTTTTGGCAAGTCCACATTTCAATTTCATCCCCCGAAAAACCCATTTAAGAAGTGTGGATGTTGTCAATGTGTGGCAATATTCCCCATCGAGAGAATTGTTTTTTAAGTTAAACTCCAAAAATGACAAAAAAGGGCACCACAGAAGTGCTCCAGATGTCTTACACTATATTGAATACATACTACAGCTTTATGGCAGTGCACTAACGTCATATTTTGAATGCATTCTAATGCAAAAAATATGGATTGACACGGTGGTAAGTAAATGTCAGAATTGTTGGATGTCAGGTCGCTTTGGATAAAGACATACACTAAATGACTGCTGGCTTACAACTGTTAAAAAGACTACTGTTATATTTATTTATGTTTATGAATGATGATAACTTATTCAGACCCCTTTACAAATGCACAACATCGTCTACACATCCAACCACCCTCCCACACACACTCTGCTGCAACAAATAAAAAAGAAAGAAACAGACTTTCTTTAGACAGATGGACAGTTAATTTGTTCCAGGACTCTTTTGTTCTCTTTTAGCTACAGGTTAATCTTGTTGAAAGATAAAAAATATTTTAGCTGTGTTGTGAATCAGTGCTTTTCAGTACTTTGAGGTGAAGTACCACCTTTGATCAAATCAGAACATCTAAATTCCCTTTCATTTCTCAGCATTGACATTTTTTTGTGTAAGTGTAGAGCTGATGCAACTTTTAGAGTTAAAATACTCTCTTGCAATCTTAATATGCAGAGACAGCTATAAGTAAGCCTTTTGTAGGTGGATTTCCTCTGAAGTGTGGCTCTATCAAACCCCGTTGCTCTTTTGCATCAATGTTTGGGGGATGAGAATGTGTTTGTCCAGCCAGTGATAAACAGGGAGCACTGTTTGAAAAGAGTCATTATTTATGCATTATTTTCAGATCTTAAGCCTGTGTTATACTTTCCGCGTCCGTGAGTCTGCTAGTGTTTGCTATGATGCGCGTGACGTAAAAATGGCGGAGTCAAGAAATCAAGACTACAATATAAACTCTCTTGTATGTGAATTGAAAATGTGTGCTATCCAAACATGTTTTATAAAAACAGCTAGAAATACTTGCTGAACTGCTTTTAGGTTGTTTCTGCAATGTACCAGCGAAACCTATTGAAACTAAAATCATAGTTCGTTTACTTCATCATTAAGACTTGAAGACTGCCTGACTTGACTTGGCCTGACACAAACTCTATAACTTCCACTGTCATACAGAGAAAGTTTTTCTCTCTCAAGGTAGACTACTCCTGCCTACAAGGTGAAGACTTCTTGTCTTAACAGAGGACAGGGTCGGATTTACTGTGCAATGTAGCGGAACGTGGTTAAGTGCCATGCCGGAGAATACAAGGAAAATGAAGGAAATATGAATTTAGGTTATGGGGATTCATTTAAGAGTCCTTAGCACGGCAGCAAGTTCCAAGGCATGTTGTGATGAAGCAGATGAAAAAGGTAAGCATACTGTTGTGTTGCGTGTCCACGGCGAACTTTATCAACAGGAGAACTGTCCACAGTGACAATGGCACAATTTGCCCCATGCTCTCGAGTCCGTGCTGCTGCAGTGAATTTTAAAATGGGTCTGGCTTGGTACTGTGCAAATGGTTGAATAACCGATGCATTTTGATTCATGGTCCTAAATTAATTCCCAGTTCTCTTTTTGGAGATTATCGAATCCCAATTTTAAGTTCATATTTAGATTTAGAAGAAATTGGTCTTATTTTCTGATATTGAGCCTTTAAGAGATAGGCTGAAATTGGACCTTTGGGACCAAAATGCAATCTGTGAGAGGCATTTGGTAGTGCAAAGCTTGGGATATTTGAAAGCCTACTGCATTAAATATGGCATGAATGTGTGAAAAATACCTATTAGATGACCTTTATTGAGGGAATACATAATTAACAGTAACTTGTCAATAGCACTGAAGGTTAGAGAGCACCAGATGAAATGGGAGAGGGTAGAATAATGAATGGGACTGTGAAGGGGTGTTTCGCTGTGTTGTTTTGTTGGTGAACAGCAGGTGAAAGATGCCCCATTCTCACTCACAGTGGGGGTGCTGTCAGTTGGTTGGTGGGTGTTCAAACTGGACATTTGTAGGAATGTGACAAAGACACAACACAATAGCATTCGGCTGGATTTTGATGCAATTTGCAGCAAGACGCTGACAGTCAACAAAAGGGCAGTGATGTTCTTTCGCTTCAGCTGACATTAACAAGTAATTGGACATTGGACGTGCACTCACAACTAAAACAAGCACAAGCACAATGCCTATTTAGATTTACAATTCCAAATAGTAATAGTTATTATATACACACATAGTACTTAAAGAGGACATAACACAGTTTCTGCCGAGCTCATGTTAATCTTGAAGAACTTAGTATTGCATCCTTCATGTCTCCTAGGGGTCTTTAGTTTTATCTGATTTGTCAACGAAAGATACAGCTTAACGCTAATCTCCAAAAACAGTCAAGCTTTTTTTGGAGGCATGCTGTGGGCAGAGCATGAAGCATGTTGGTGGTTGGTGTGTCCACGCACTCTATTGGTAGAATTGGCCATAAAAGACATTCCTCCCTTTATGAAATCACACAGGGCCATACTTAAAAAAACAAAACAAAACAAAAAAACATTCTGAAACTTATTTGAACCCTGAAGGAGTGTATTTGGCACAGAAATACTGTCATATGTCCAACTAATTTTTTTGAAACTTTTCACGTTTAGCATGAGAATCAAACTCTTTAGCAGTGTAAATAAGTAGCAATGCATGAAATAGCATTAGACATCCCCTTTAAAAACAACAAAAAAGGTTCTTTATTGGTAAGAACTTTTAACATCCATGGAACATCTCCATTCTTCAAAAGGTTCTGTTTAGTAAAAAAAGGTTCTTTATATTTTTTAAAATGATCTATTAAGAATTGTTTACTTAAATCGGGAACCAAAAATAGTTCTTCTGTTAAATCGCTGTGAAAGCCCCTTTTGAAACCTTTATTTTTGAGAGTGTAGGATACTAAAATGGTACTACTATGCTGTTTGGACATATAACAAAGGTACAACAATGATATTAAATTATAATACCCCAACAATGATGCACAAAAATGGTCCAATTCTGCTCCTGGAGGGCCACTGTCCTGCAGAGTTTAACTCAAACTCTAATTATGCACACCTGAAACTGCTAATCAAGGTCTTATTAGGCATACCATAAACCTCCAGGCAAGTTGGAGCCAAACTCTAGGACCACGTTTGTACACCCCAGCAAAGGGTTCTTTATCAGTGGTTCTCACCCACGTTCCTGGGGCCCCACCAACACTGGAAATCTTGCATGTTTGCTTCTGTCAGATGTTTGATTAAAGAGACATCCAAAACATGCACTGTTGGGTCTGGGGCTCCATGAACATGGTTGGGAACCACCACTTTAGATCAGGGATGTCTAATCCTGTTACTGGAGGTCTACATTCCAGCAAAGTTCAGCTCCAACTCTAATCAAACACAACTAGACAAACTCACTAAGCCCAAAAATGGTTCATCGATTGCAAGGGTCTCCAAAACTGCTTCTGGAGAGCTAGGTCAAGGTCTTCGAGGTTAATTGATAATTACAGGCATGTGTGTTGGAGCAGGGTTGGATCTTGAGGTCTGCAAGAATGTAGCTCTCCAGTAGACCCCTGTTCAATGGCATCACTTCGAAAACCAAGTTTGGAATCTTTATTTTTAAGAGTGCATAGTAATGCAGTCCATGCAGCTAACTAGCAATGGTACGCACTCCCCCATTGATTTGTTTACTGACAAGAGCCAGAGTCGCCTGGTACATGTCCAATGCGGAGTACTTAACACGCTCCGGCTATCAGCACACAGTGTGGGTGTTGAAACAGTGGGTGTGTGGGAGCCACAGCCAGCGTTCGTTTGATTGGGGGTGGATGTGAGGAAGAAAGAGAGAACGAAAGACCCTTCCTCACTGCAGGCACAACAGAAAGGGCTAGACGGCCGGGTTCCTACTGCAGGCAGTGGCACGGCACACTAATGACTGAGAGACAGCGGCAAGAGCAGAAATTGAGGTGTGCGTGGGCAGTCTGGTACAAACACACTGAAAGCCCTTTTCTTCTGGAACATTGAAGAGGAGCTGTTGATCGCTTTTCTAGCGCTGGCTGTGTGAAGAACGTAATATTACAGTTTTCAGAGGCGTTGCTGGAAACAGCCCCCGACATATAGAGGTCACCGAGTGAAAACGGAAAGAAAAACAGCCAGAGATATCGCATCTGTCATCAACTGAGTGATCAAACGTTGGAAAACATGTGCTTTAGGAGTGTGGTGCGCTCTAGTGGTGAAATGGCTTGTGGGTAAAGAGTAACCAAATCAAACAGTAATACACAACAAATTCACAACTGACTGATCCTTGGACGTATGATATAATGCCATATAAGGTATAATATTTCTATACCTTAATTTAACTGCGGCAGAGTGTATCTGCGTATTTCAAATAAACATGGCAATTTCTTGAATTATTCATATCTGCAACATATCCCAGACAGCACCGGTATCTCTGTAAGATGTCTGTTAAAGATTGCTTTATCTGGAAAGCATCTGCTTTGTACAAACATCTGATAGACGTCTCTAAGATGTCAGTTTTACATTTATTCTAAATCATTAACATCTTAAAAGACATCTTCTAAACATCTGATAGAAAATGCCTTACAGACGTATTGCAAATGAGCAAACACTCTAAAAAATACAAGTCTCTGTGATGTACGTGTGCTATCAGGGTATAGATCATTGCATGTATACACACATGAATAATTCATGTAGCAGGCTCAAGTTGAATGTCGCAGGAATTCTGTAGATTGTGCCATATTTCAGCAAGACTAGGAGTTATTAAATATAGTATAAAACTGATATTTCCATCTCTATCCGTTGCTTCCACATTATATAAACAAAAACCCAAAATAAGCCACCCGAGGCTGTTAATTTCAGTGTATAAAGTGTTATTTGGCACATTAAGTGCTTAAAATCCTTTAACCATATTAAAATCACAGCCAAGTGTTTCATTGCATCAATCTACCAACCTCCAACTTCAAATAAAACAACAAAGTGGTTTACTTTGGAGCCAATGTTACAAACAGTGTTTTGCGGAGTCATTCAGAGTTCGACAATGGCACAGCTTAATATGTAAAACATTTATTGGATATTGCATACAAAAAAAGACAAATCAAAGTAAAATAGATCACAATTAATGAGACACTTTTGGCATGCGCCCTCCTCTTGTAGGCCTTCAAAAGTCTTCGTACAATTTACCCCCTAACAAATCGGATTAATAGTTCACAATTTATGGCTCAATTTTACAGCCTTAAACTCACATTTGTATGCTTTTGATGGTAGTTCAAATAGCAATTTTTACTTTACAGTAGATTATTACGACAGATTGACAATTTCATAGCCTATTAAATACACCAAAGCACATTGTATCCGTTACATAAGTCACAGCCCTGTCTAATAAAACCTGAAAGAACAAGGAAATGGCTTTCCTCTTGAAAACAGTGTATGTAACTAAAAGAAGCTAAATTTATAATTCACAGATGTGGAGTGTTTGGCAAAGAAAACAGTTTCCATTCATGTCACATGATGTTAAAATCTAAACAAAAAGGTTGATTTTATTAGCTCAGAGGCCAAGTAACAAATGTACACAAATACAACTTTACTAGAGCTTAATTTCACGTAAATTTTACACAATTCTGTGTGCCCCAATTGATACACTATCAAACAATTCGTTCTCGCACAACCTTCAAAATATCCCTAAAAAGTAAACCTGTAGATAATGATAACCCCATTAAAATAACAAAATAGTTCCGCACTGCATTACCTTACAAAAGAAATTGTAAAAATGTTTCCCAGGTCAGTTTTTTGTACACACTGCACTGAATATATTCACTAATTTCTAAGACGTTTAATGTAAATTTGAAATGCATTTAAAGATTCTTGTGCACTAGGGTTTTAAAAATCCTGAGGAAAAACTATCAAAAATATACGATTGTAGCTAAAAAACAAACTATTTGTTTTACGTAGTTTGTCGGAAATTTTAAACGTCAACCCTAAAGCACACAGTTACACTCAGATCAGTTTCTTATAAAAAATATTTGCTGCATGCATAATTGTCAGAGAAACATTTAGAATAAAAAAAGTAAGAGTTTATTTTAAAACTTAAATGCAACAGAATCGACAGGGTGGATGGATGCAGATTACTCACTGGATCTGACAACTAAAAGGTTTTAGTTTATTTAGAGTCTCATGTTTGCAAATTGCACAAAGCAAGCAAGAAACAAAGGCAAATTTGACAAGTCAAATTGGTTTCATTCGTCGTCCATTTCTTTGGTTATTCTGCACAAGCATCTGTGCTTTTGTAAATCGGGTCCAATTTCAATGCAGAATTCAACAACCATTTTTCACATGCTAAATTCGTTCAAATTTAACATTCAACACTACATTCCAACGGAACATTTGAATAAACGGAAAATCTTTTGAATATTTAAATGAACTCAAACTCCTTTGAATACTGAATGGAGTAGCTTCTCGAAGTCTTTTTACGGTGTACTCATCAGAAAGCACCATTCTGGTTACCATTTGTGTATGTTATGCATTTAGGTTGAGCAGGGATCTCAAATGTCTCTCCGATTCAAACATACATAATACTATGTAAAGCATGAATCAAAACATGACGCTTAGACGGTCATTCAGAATAATCTAGTTTCGTTTCCACCCTGTTCATCTGGTTGGCAAAGCACAAAAACATAAGGTACGCTAAGCACAGCTGTCAGTTACGCGCTATAGTGCACTACAGAACAATAATAATTCCCCCATTCATAACCTCACGGTGACCAGAAAATGCATGATTCATTGACATGAATATGCAGATTCGTTAGTCATCGGCTCGCACAAATACTCTCTAATTTCAGGTCGTTTGACTCATTCTCGGATGGCATTCGCCAACGGTACGTAATGGGATGTTCGAAATAGCATCGCAGCTCAAGATTAACTGGCTTTACAAATGAGGTCTGTACAAATAAAGGATCGAGGGAGGGGCGTTATGAACTCATGATTCGAAGAATACAAAAGTAGTGGCTCTACAAAAAAAGACTGAATGTTGGGGAGGAAAATACTAAAGGTGCGCGGCTCCATCACATGACGGCACATTCTCTTTGTCCGGTCTTTGGATCGCCCTGGAACCAAGAGAAATTTTGGTTACGGATATAATTCAACATCTCAAGATCGCTGTTTCACATTAAGACCTTCTTTTACGAACCTGCTGATGGAAGAGATCTTCGTCTCCAAAGTCTCCCTCCTCGTCATCGCCGTTCTCCATTTCTATCACGCTTTTCGTGACGGTTCGCTTTGCCACTTCCTGGAAACCAAAGTTCACGTTTCATTATTGGATTCAAAAAAACGAAGGAAAAGCCAGAAACATGTGACTCTGGAGCACAGAACTAGTCATAAGTCGCTGGGGGGTATTTGCAGCAATAGCTAAAAATACACTGTACGGGTCAGAATTATAAATTTTTCTTTCATTCCAAAAATCATTAGGATATTAAGTAAAGATCATGTTCCATGAAGATATTTTGTAAATTTCCTACCTGAAAGTTCATTTTTGATTAGTAAATTTAGGATATTATTTGGATATTATGTAAAGATCATGTTCCATGAAGATATTTTGTTAATTCATAAATAATAAATAATTAATATTAATTATAATAAAAAATATTGTCCTCCTAATAAACCATACATCAATGGGACGCTTATTTATTCAGCTTTCAGATGATGCATAAATCTCAGTTTCATAAAATGGACCCTTATGACTGGTTTTGTGGCCTCACGTGTTCTTATTCTTCATACCTCTCCGCTGGAATTAACCAGTAAGGTGAGGATCTTCTCTCCGGTGCCCCAAGAGCTCTGGCTCTTCCACAGCAGGTCTGAAGGAGGACTGTGGGACACGCCGGCATCGGCGCTCCACACCTTTCACAGAACCAACATTTTAACATCCAGTCAACGTACTGAGATGGATTTAAAATGAAATACAGTCCTGTCTGCTTACCGTTACCGTCTGGCCGGCCTTCAGGACAAACTTGGGACTGAATTTATAGGTGATTTCCTCTCCATCTCCAATTTGTCTCTTTAGTCGCCAGCTGCCCAGAGATTGATCCTAAATTTGGAAGAAAAAATACAAATAAAAAAAAGAATACACAATGAAATACTTTTTCCTTTGTTCTTTTGTAAAGCAAGGCACCACATGGTAAAAATTTTAGCTAATAAACATCACCATACTATGGAAGCCTGTTTCTGCCATTGAATAAACGTAGTAAAAAGGTAATTACAACTTCTCACCGTTTTGACTTTCAGAAACTCGCAATTCTGCGAAAGCCAGAAATGTGAGGTATAAAAAAAAAACTGAATCTCTTTGAAAAAAAAAGTTATAATTGCTAGTTATCATCACATAATTGATAAAAAAGCCAGAGGTCTCTCACAAATTGCAAGAAAAAAAAATTATGAGTTATGAGACAAAAAGTAGCAATTACCTTCTTTTTTATTTTTAATTTAGTGGCAGAAACATGCTTCCATACCATACTTCCCCAGTTGACTGATTACGTTTTCTTAAATGTAATGTTTAAATATGTAAATGACGCATTATCTAATTAAGTTTGCACTAATATGCATATATTTCCAGAACATAAGTGGATAAAGCCAGGTTCATGATTTATATTTATTTTTGTTAAAAAAAAAAAAAAAAAAAAAAAAAAAAAAAAAAAAAAAAATATATATATATATATATATATATATATATATATATATATATATATATATATATATATATATATATATATATATATATATATATATATATATATATAAATAAGGGGGATTTATAATTATTTTGGATTCCTTTTTGTCACTCCGCAAATCAGAAAATACTGTCAAAAATCCAGAAAAAAAGAAAAAAGATATTTAGGAATAAAATGTTATAAAATCAGGCGACTGATACAAACAAACCCCTCTACAAAAGACCTTCAGCATATAGATAGAAATAAAACTTAAGTTTGGTGTAAACGCTGCTGAAGTGCAGACAAAAACTGAAGTAAATGTACTGCAATTGCAAGTGCAATAACACTTAAGAGTATTTTAGACATTTTCTTTCCACTTTATGAAAAGCCAAAATATCAAAACTGACCAGCGCATGAGAGAAAACTGTGCTTTCACCTGTAGCGTCTTCCCCTTAAAACATGTACCTTGTCAGAGTTGTTCCTGAGGGTCACTGATTTCCCCTCCAGGTCGATCTCCTCGACACTGACGCTGCCCGTGGCTTCGGCCTCCTGGCTGATCTGCACTTTAGGAGCCGCGGTGGACGCTTCCTCCAGCTCCACGCGCTTTCTTTTGGCGCGGGTGCTACGTGAAGACATAGAAGTGCTGCTCGCTGTGCTGCGGGACACTGTGACCCGTGAGGACGGGCTGGGGGACAACTTCAGCCTACAGGAGACGGGACGCACGTGTTAAATCGCATATATGATAGCAAGAACAATAAAGGGGCAACTGCACCATGAAGCGATTGTTTATGCAGCTACTCTG
Organism: Cyprinus carpio; assembly: GCF_018340385.1. Taxonomy (NCBI): domain Eukaryota; kingdom Metazoa; phylum Chordata; class Actinopteri; order Cypriniformes; family Cyprinidae; genus Cyprinus; species Cyprinus carpio. Next base: position 14,192,460 of record NC_056618.1, read on the forward strand.
TTGTCTTACCTTTCCTTCCTATCATCTGTGCTCCAAATATCTCAACTGCAGACTATCTTTAACTCGTCCCAATCTTCAAGATGGTCTAGCTGTGCCTGCTGGTCTTCAAGTCTGTGCGCTAAATCAGCTCTGACCTCTCGTTTTTCCGACAACGCCGCTATCAGTTCGCTCGCGCACGAGCGAAACACATAATTATCGTTCCAGCGTGACATTTTACAACCTACCGTACTCCTCCAGCACACGCAGAGTATGTCAAGAACGCAGCGCAAAACTGTGAAGTGTGTTTGACGAGCGTTTCTGAACCAGTTACAGACCGCAGGTGTCCGTGAAGACAAACAATGATAATAACCAGCTGTCAGAACTCCATCAGCAGATGCAAAAGGCTCAGAAACGCCTAGTTTGTGTGCCTCGCTGACTTGAATGCGTCACAAAACGAAGTGAGCTTCCTACCTTGATGGCGTTTTCTGACACAGGCTTGTCCAAACCTATTATTCGGTGTGTTCAAATGTGTTTCAAAAGCTAACAAACTGCCTGACAAGCCACCATTTGTAGAAAAGGTACAGCACTCTTAGGTTTGGAAGCATTTTAGACATTAGAAACGCACTCTGATGTGTCTGATGCCCAATATGCTTTCTCAATAGGCAGCACTTTTGGCCACAAGTCTGTTTGAATGCGTTTCAAAGCCTAGCGAGCCAATTAGACCGCAATTTCAGACATAAGGCCCTATGAAATCAGTTTTATTTATTTTTTCCCAACTACTTTTTAAATGGTTCAATTCAATTTTATTAATCAGAAAGTATGTCTAATTGATTAGAATCATGAAACTTACACAAAGATATGTTTAGGGCTTTCACTGCATGATTTGTTTCCAAATTCTGTTTTAACATTATTTAAAATGCATAAAAACAACTTAATTTATTCTAAAATTTTGTATACATTTAAATATACATTAAGTTCTGTTTTTAATGACTGGATTGTGCATCATACGGCCACAGACAATCATTTAAAAGCTATAAGCCTGTTTTTAATGACTGGATTGTGCATCACAGAAATCAAGGTGTGGTTTAGATGCTCACCTGTCCTCCTCGCCCTCCAGCAGCTTCCTGTAGGCGTTGATCTCCATGTCCAGGGCCAGTTTGACGTCCAGCAGCTCCTGGTACTCGTTGAGCTGCTGCTGCATGCACTCCCTCAGCTCGGCCATCTCGCGCTCCTTGGCGTCCAGCTGTCGGCGGTACTTGTCCCGGTCGCTGGACAGCATGTCCTCCAGCTCGCGGATGCGCTCCTCGGCGGCAGACGCCTGCGGAGGGACAAAAACAGGTCGTGAATGACAGGTAGCAAGTCACTGGATCATTTCTGCTGCTCGGCGTTACAACAGTGTGTGCTGCTTTCCTCTAACACTACAGAGAGAACAGTTTCAACTCAAAAGGCTTTCAACTTGGACATTTAGGCATCAGCTTTTGGGTTTCTGCCAGTTTTGACTTTCATTTTTTTCCCCCAAAGAGCACATGTGCTCCGGATTTGAAAAACTTGAAATGAAAATGGCTCAATGAAAATGTATTTAATAATTTAAATTTATTATAATACAAAGGTTTTTAAAAAAAAATTTGATTTGTTTTTGTAAAAATTTAAATGTTTTATAACTTATGTGTAACCTATTACGACTATGTATATATGCATGTATATATATAATATTATATATATATATATATTATATATATATATATATGACATGACATTTTTTTAAATGACTGATTTACTGTTAATTTAATCCTACTATATTTAATAAAATCAACATTAAGCTGTATCGGGATTCCTGTTTTTCTATCTTCAATTTGTGAGATCTCTTAAATATAACATTAAATATTAAAATATAATATAATATTTATAAGGCCATTAAAGATATTTGTAAATGTAAAATACTTTATAAAAAAAGTAAATAAAAAATTAAATAATAAAAGCTATACACTTCATGACAAAATGTAAAAAAATTAATGTATATAAATAAAATATAAATTATAATATTACATAAAAATAAGAAATTTTAAAAGTTAGTTATATAAATAACGTAAAATGTATTAAAATGAACTACTTATGACCTTTAACCTTTTAATTTTTTTAAGGACCCGTAGTCTTATATGCGAGTGAAAACATTCACCGTCAGGCCCTGTATTACAGAAACACTGGCTAAAGCCTGCCTGAAAAAGTACATGTAGTACTCTGAAATGGAAACTACTCTTGCCATAACGTCACTAGTGCAAGAGTTTATAAGCAACATTAACCCTAAAAACCAAGCATACTTGACTGATTAGAACGTGCACAGGACCTAGTATTAGGAGTGAAGATGCTGTAACTTTATTCAGGACACGGCAGGCCGTGCGTACCTGTTTCTGCAGAGCGCTCAGCTGATAGCTCAGGCCCTCGATCCTCATGTGTGCTTCCTGCAGCTCCTCGCGGGCGGTGAGCACTGCCTTATCGTTCAGGTCAGACGACACCTTGGCGTTATCCAGCTGCAGAGGGAAGCTTTCCGTTAGCTTAAACGCACCACGCTTCCAAAAGCAACTTTATTTGCGAAGCTAGCGTTTCTGACCTTGGCCCTGAAGGTCTGCTGCAGCTCGTCCTTGTAGATCTGCACTTGCTCCTCGTGCTGTCTGCGCAGATCCTGCAGCGCCTGCGCCAGCTTGAACTCGTAGTCCTGCTGTATGCCCGAGTCCACCTCCACCATGCGCTTCTCGCGACGCTGCCGAGTCTCACGCACCTCCTGCATTACACATTCATGTTTTAGAGCCCAACTTTGACTTGAGAAAGAAATGGCCACCGATATATCGGCCGATATTTAGCATTTTTTAAATGATCAGCTAATATTGTCTTCTGTCTGACTCTTATTTTGACAACATATTTTTTTATGTCTTCCGCTAATTTTGTCTTTTTTTTGAATTTTTTTTTGTCAACATATTGTTTAAAAATTTTTTTACCGATAACGTTTAGATATATTACACATAACATTAGATGATATTTAAAATTTTTGCTGAGCGTGTTATTGGGTGTTGGTATCTTTGAAAAGGATTCCCATGCCATACGAAAACATGTTTACCTGTTCCTGATGGCTGACTCCTAATGTCATTTTGATATTGAACATATGATCATATTTACCCCATACATACAGTCTCTGCACTGGCTACCTATTAAGTTCCGTATCAGCAGGACCATTTAATGGCTTAGCTCTGCGTAACTAACTAGTGTAGCTACAAACCCATCATGTCACAAAGTTAGCAAAGTCCCACACAGCTGTTTCCCAAAACTCCTGCATGTTTGGGGACTAGATTAAAAACACATGCATTCATAATGCATCTCATAATCTGCAGTTTATCATCAAATGTGCATAAATAAACGAATTAATTTTTACTTTTCAGCTACGCTAATTATGTCTCTATGCCACGGGATTACATCCCATAGGATTTACAGCTCCAGTTTCCAGAAACGCTGATCAGATTTGAACATACAGAACTACCACATTTTAATGCAAAGATACTTTAAACGACCATTTCTGCTATAACATCTAAAACCGCCAGTATTTTCTGTAAAGTGCAGTATCAAGTCACTTGAATTGTTAATGAAAAGATATTTAAAGTCAGTTGGTGGCAGCAAGTCACTGTTAATAAGAGAGTCATTGTGATTGAACCGAATCATTCAAACAGTTCATTCATTCAGGAACAAAACGCTGTCAAGTTGCTCAGAGACTTTTGTTGTCGAAATTGCGCAAAAACAGGCAATATGAACTGTTGTAAAAGAAATTAAGTAATGATGCCAATTTTTGAGTGTAAAATATTGAATCAACTCTATCAAAATGATATAAATACATACATTTTCTGCCCCCATACCTTGAATTTTGAGATGATTTTAAATGCATTTTAATAAACCACATCATGTGGTGAAAGAACACACTCTAAATGCGCACTTCATCATATAATGTGTGTCTGTGCACTGTGTAGGTGTGTTTTGTTTGGTTTTGGCGATATACTCGCACACCCCTAGCGCAGTTTGATTGTCTTTTAATAGTAGCAGGGAGCCGCACTGACCTCCTCAAACATGGTCTTCCTGAACTCCAGCTCCTCCGCCAGACTCTGGCAGCGGTTCTCCAGATCCACCCTCATTAGCGTCTCCGCCTCCAGCTGTTTCTTAGCCACGCCGTGAGCGTCTTCAGCCTGAAACGGCGAGACCAGCGCCTCCGTTAGAGGTTATTCTGAAGCGGAGGCGGCTGAAATGAGGGTCGAGGGACTTACTTTGGCCAGCTGAGCCTTCAGGTCGGCGAGTTCTGCGGATAAAGACTTGTTCTCGCTGAGCGCCGTGTTGAGAGCCGCCTCTTTCTTGTTGTACTGCGCTTCCAGCTCCTTGATTCGAGCCTGAGCCAGAGCCAGGTCTCCATCCTTCTTCTTATAGCTGGAAAACAAATTCAGACGGCCAGTCTTTGGGTGAATAAAAAATCAAAACCAGTCTTTAGGAATGGTTAGTGCATTACATTCATTACACTTGAATGTGCTTCTTAATGTGTTTTCATATCAAAATGTATTGGGTTCAGTTTTAATGCACTGCTTTATTTTAATTTATTTCTTTAAACAAGCTACAGAAAATGTCTGATAAAAATATTTTATTGACGCCAAATATCAATAAAAGATGCTCTACTGAACAAGAAGTACTTGTTTATTATATTAGTGCATTGAAATATGTTGATCTCACTAATCCCAAAATAAACAACTGTACTCAAATGTTCAATACAATAATAATAATTTAGTTATAAAAAATTTAATTACATAAACATAAAAATTACCAGTAACAAAAATATAAATATACATATATATTATATAGTAATAATAATATATAGTTATATGTGATGAAAAAGTAAATATATAAAATAAGAAAAATATTAAGTTACACAATTAATTATGATATTGATAACGAAAAAGTTATAAAAATATAAATTGTATAAATCAACAACATAAACAGGTTACAGTTAAAAATATGTAATGGTAAAGATTACAAAATGTAAATATATATATATATAAAAACATTAATTTATAAAATTTTTCAGTGATAATAAAATCATTACAAAAAAATAAGTTACAGAAATGTTACTTCTTGACAAAAAAAATTGACAAATTACAAAAATATATAAAAACAAAAGGTTATAAAAAAGTATAATAAAAATAAGCAATATATTATATAAAAAATAACAGATAATGACCAATAAAAATATAAACTTTAAATACAGATGGTATTAATAAAACAAAAAATAGAAACCACATAAATAATAATAATAATAAAATAATGTTGTATTTTTTAATACTATACAACAACAAATATTAGCGATAGAAATGTATGAATTACATTAAAAGACAAATTTTAAAAACAGATTATGTAAATATAAATATGCAAACCACAAAAATAATAATAAAAGCATAAAATAATACTATTGTCTCTTTTTATTAAAATGAATACAAGAAATACTATAAAAATGTGTGTAAGTTAGATTAATAATAACGCGGGCTGGGTTTCACATGTTTCTGCGTGCCTATCAATGAACAAAACGTTTAATCCCTCTACAAATAAGTTCCTGTATTTTTTTTCCAGTTGCTACAACACAAGCTCAGCGAACATTTCATATGACGTAATCGAGATGCTCATCCTACGAGAATAGAAAGAAAAAAATCCCCTAAGTGCAGATAAAACTGGTGAAATCTGCGTGACAACTGCAGGTTGGTAGCATGATGTGACACACTCCTGCGGTTAAACCAGCCACCCGCAATCAGGCACGAAGCGTCAGACTTCCTGTTTATACGCGCTCATTAGCAACAAAATCAACCAAACGTCAAGTGCAAGAAGAAGAGACTCTGAGACGCTGATCTTCTGGTGGCCTTATTCACAGCAGCAGATGGAGGCGGATTTAAGTCAGGTTAGTTAAGACCAACTTAAGTTTAAGACGACCACTGACTTAAAGCCTCGCGGGTAATCCAGAGATGATAATAGTCTTCTCACATCACGAGTGTGTTTTGGAGCAATACTCACTTGCGGGTGACCTCCTCGAGCTCAGAGTTGGCTTTTCCCAGATTGATCTGAAGTTTGGCTCTTTCACGCGCCGTTTCGTCAAGCACACGCCTGGCGTCCGCGAGCTCGGCCTCGTAAAGAGACTTGATCCCAGACACCTGAAGGAAGACAAAACCCCCACACCGTCAGAGACTCACACGCCGCTGGCCCTCAAACCAGAGTCATTAGTGTTAAACAAGAGCATTGAAGAACACCTGCTGCTTGAAAGAATTATGTATTATCATACTTGATGTCTGAGCAAATTGATGTGTTTTTAACCACATGCCTCCTGCGATTTCAAGTCAATCAGATCAGTGCACACTGAGATACGAGTCTCTGTGTGTTCATACTGTCTGAAAACCTTAACCAAAAGAGGAGCTCCTTAAAAGTGCTTTTTTTTTTTTTGATATTTAAGCCTTTATTTGGGGTGTTTTTCACTACGTATATATACGTTATATTAAGAGATTAATGTTTAGACTTTTGCATATTATAACCAAGAACTTGGATGTGGGAGATAATTACAGTTCGATCCAAAAGATACTTCACATGCATTAAATCCATAATATTATAAATTACCAGTTTACTGCCGGTCTGTGGTTTTACAGTGCTGTAATTTTTAAAGATTGCATGTTATTTTAAAGTGAGCTTAAAGGGTGCACTACTATGAAAATCACACCTTCAGTGTGACATCAGTAAGAAAAAAGTATAATTTCATACATATTTTCAATTATAGTTGTTTGTATTAAAATATGTATAACCTTAATACATGACCTAGATTATTTATTTTACAAAATACTGCCAATTTACTAAACATTACATGAAATTTATTAAAAAAGCTCTTCCACACGTCTATGTAAATCCTTCATAAACAGACTTTAAATAATAACTGACGCTCGTCATTTTAAGTTCATCTTTATAAAATGGTTAATAACTTTATTTTAACAGGTTTAAAATGACAAAATCTAGACGTAACTATAGTTTGTGCCCAAAGATGAAAGAGGCATGAAAGATGAGAGAGAGAGAGAGAAGGAGAGAGAGAGAGAGGGCCATTTCTGTGACAAAATAATATCAATGGCAAATTTCTCAAAATTCGTACTTTAGGAGACGTGAACAGAATTACGAGAAATAAACTCGCAATTTTGAAGGAAAAAAAAAGCCATAACTGCAAGATATCAAGATCATTTAGACTTTTTTTTTTGTTTGCAATTCTAAGTTTACAAGTTGTGATTCTGGATTTTAAAATATAAAAGGTGATTGCAACTCTTTCTCAAACAATTCTGACTTTTTTCCTCAGGATCGTGAGTCTTATTATTATTATTATTTATTATTATTCTGTAGAGGAAACTGGTTTCCATAAAGACTAAATTCATTCGAAATATTAACGAAAACTAAAAACACCTATCCAAACTTGACTCGCTGTTATTTTCACATTACTCTATAACAAGTAATCTGATGATTTCAGGACCCAGCAAGTCTAGAGTTAAACCATGTTGAGCTGAGTGTGATGCGGTGGTCAACAAGGCAGCAGATGCTGGAGATTAGATTCAAATTTGAAAAGAGCATTTCTGGCCACTCCCAGACTGCGAGGAAAACGCCCAAAGCACTCCAGGACAACTCTCAAAGTCCGGGATCCACGATAAACACACTCTAAACGCACACGAAGAGCAGTTTAACGTGCTTTCGCGTGCATTTTAACACAGAAGTGCATGACAAAGAGATCAACTCATGCATAGGTAAAAAATAAAGTGCACAAATTAGAAGCATATGGACGCTATTGAGTGACCAGTGGCCACTCCCTGCGTGCATTATCACGAGCTCCCAAACATTAGCTTTCACATGCTATGCATTTATGTACAGATTTGTGCGTGGATTTGCATACGCAAAGCACGTTTTCCAAAGCACAGGGCTTGATTGTGTCAAAATGCATGACTTCCTCGCGCGACTTTTCAAATGTTGTGCATCACGCGCAACACTTAAAAAGGCTTAAACGCACGTTAAAAGCACAAAGTGAACGCTAAACGCAAGCAATGTCAAAAAGCGCGACACTTAGGCATCTCTGTACGTGTGGATGGCACGCAGGGCAGATGTATTGATCGTGAACGGAGCACAAAGGAACGGCTCGGTAACGCGGTTACCTCTCTGGTCGTGACTTCCTCCTTCTCCGAGACTTTGACGAGCAGCCGGTCGTTCTCGAGCTCGAGGGAGCGCACGCGGTCGATGTAGACGGCAAGGCGGTCGTTGAGCGCGCTCAGCTCCTCTTTCTCCTGCAGGCGCGAGATGCGCGCGGGGCTCAGCGGCGTCTGCGCGGCCGACGCGCGGCTCTTCTCGCGGCTCGGGGTTGCGGTCGCCATATCGCTTCACGCTAGACACCCACTTCAGCTCAGATAAACGCTCCTCCGAGTTCCACTTCGGCCCGGTGTACGCAGCGGCGTCCGAGTCGCGCTTGGAACGGTTCTCCGGAAACGTCTGGAAATTATAGTTTGCGGAGTTTTTTGAATGAAACTGTGTTTTGTAGTCCGAGAGCTGGTTGGCTGTCTTTGAAACGGAGGTGTGAGAAGAAAATGGCCGCCGCTAACGTAAAACCGCGCCAAAATTCAGCGCGAGTGCTCATGGGAGATGTAGTCCGAAACTTAAAAAGCGATGTGGAACATTAAACAGGCATGTGGAAAATATTTAATTGTCGTTATTTTTATAGTGTTTTATTATTTTTTACTTTTCGAAGAGCCTTAGCAACTATTTTTTTTTCCCGTGGTGTATTTTCATATTTCGTTTTTAAGTTTTCTCCGTATTTTTACATTTGTATGTAGCTCATAATTCATGAACAAGGTGGATTTTTTCATATTATATTATTATATGTTTTCCCCTTTTTCTATTCTGTTTTTTTTTTCATGTTTAGATTTTGATGTGTTCAATATTTTTCAAAACTTTTTTTTTTTTATTTTGTTTGTGGTTCATAATTCACGCACTGATATTATAATAATAATAATTATTATTATTATTATGAATCTGTAAGACTCGGTAAGGCACTGAAATACGTTTAAAAATCTAAATAAATCTAATAAAAGCCTTTTATTATTATTTTAAGAACTAAATCACCGATATACAACAATAATATAAAAATAAGTAGAAATGTCCAAACGTGCCATTTTCTTATATTATATTTTTATTTCGATGAAAAATGTAGAAGGAAAATAAAATTATCGTATCGATTTTACTCGATCTATTATTAAGATAAAAAAAAACATGCGTTAAAAATAATACCTTTATAGTAATCTCTTCACACACCGGCCTCGATGTTGTTTAATAAGCTCTTTTGCTCACTTCTATCAAAGAGCAGTATTTTTCTTCGCTTCTAGGCGGCGCCACGTGTATTCCCGCGAACTCCTTTCTTGTCGTCGCGTGTGAAAGCTCAGCTTCCGCCTGGCAGCGGTCCTTCCGGTTTGGACGCCATTAGCAAGACGCAGGTATGAATCGCCGGAGAAGCACAAGTGATAAAATCGTGTTAAAATCTAATCCATCGCGTCTCAAACCAACCCAAAAGCGTTTGCTTTGTAAAATATAGACTATACGAAGCTGTTTCGAGCTGATATCGCGAGATTTAATCCTGATGTTCGCGTGGTTTGGAGGCTTTATCTCCGAGTAGCGCTCCTGACGTGATTCTCAAACGCTTTAATTATTAATAAATCATAATAAGAGCTCTCCAAACCCAAAACGTGGTGAAAATGTTGCTAGGTATGCGCTCGAATCGTGAAATATTGACTTTGAGCCGCTACACGGCCCGCTGCCGGACACATGAGCGCGCTCTATCCTCTCCGCACACATGAGCGCGCTTTCATATTTAATCTGTTTCTGATGCATATTAAACTCATTTCTCTCCTCAGACATGGCCATCAGGTATCCTATGGCGGTGGGTCTCAACAAAGGCCACCCAGTGACCAAAAACGTCGCCAAGCCCAAGCAGAGCCGCAGGCGAGGAGTAAGTGTGTTTATTAATGGTTATTATAGACTTATGATGAGTGCTGCACGCTCTATGTTTTAGTGTTTTTCTGTGTGTGAAGAGAAGGCCTGGGGTTCCTCACTGTTATCTTGTTTAACGCGACGTTGTTCTTGTGTTTCAGCGTCTGACCAAACACACCAAGTTCGTGCGCGACATGATCCGCGAGGTGTGCGGCTTCGCGCCGTACGAGAGGCGCGCGATGGAGCTGCTCAAGGTGTCCAAGGACAAACGCGCGCTCAAGTTCATCAAGAAAAGGGTGCGTGCTCAGTTCGGCAGGTTTACCTAGTCTGGTGCTCCCGGTGGCGTGTCAGTGTCTCGTGATGAGCTATAAGGGTTCAGTCTTTTGTCAACCTGTTGTCTTTCAGTCAACACAGTGTTTGTTTTGAGTGAATATTGCCAAAATTATCCACACATGGTGCTATTATATATTTTTTGGCCCTTACTCATCTCGGCTCTATGGAAGCCCATTTCCGCCACTGAGTAAAAAAATAAACAAGGTAATTGCGACTTTTTATCTCACAGTTCTGACTTTTTTTCCTCAGAATTGTGATATAAACTCACAATTCCGGGTTATAAAGTCATAATTGTGAGATATAGACTTATTCTGAGAGACACTGAGTGAAGAATTGAAGTTTTTTGTTTTTTTGACAATTTTTAGTTTATCACAGAGTTCTGAAAGTTGCGAGAGTTTTGAATTTTTAGAATTGTTGTGGAAAAATTCGCAATAACCTTTTGAAATAAAATTTTAAAATTAAAAAAAAAATAAGTTTTTGAGTGGGTTTAAATGGCTTACATACAGATTTTTTGTTCCAAAAAACAAACACAAATAAATCCAAAACCTGTGCTAATTGAAAGAGAAGTTGGCAAAAATGCTGTAATATAGCATAAGAAATTTATTAGCAATTTTTTTGCAAGCCAGTCATTTTTTTGTCACGTGTAACAAAGTGTGGGTTTTATTCACATCATATCACAAATTGTGCAGCATTTTATTAATTTTATATCGTTTATATCCATGTGCGTTGATTTAATTTGAAAGAAAACATCTTTGAAACAACTGAAGTGTTGTACAAAGTCTAAAAAAAGATGGTATTGGAGGAATGACGATTTGTTTTTTGTAAATGACTGAATTTTTCAGTCCAAATTTTGTTTTTCTGATACTAAAGGACATTACTCATATCTGACCAGTGATATTTTAGTAAAGTTGAGATACTAATATAGTTTTATTTAATTCATTAATTTGAGATTTTAAATCTTTTTCCGATATAGATTAATTTTGTTTTTGAATTGGATTTTGAGTTTCAGTAATTGTGTAACGTGTTAATAACTAACTTCAGGTCTCATTACTTTGAAAATGAAAATGAGATGTTTTAGCTGATTTAATAACTTAATATATTTTGTTTCAGTTGTACAAACTTTTTTTTTTCAATTTAATAATTGTAGATAACTATAATAATACAGCATCTGACCTTATGTCTACGTGATGAAGTCACTAAATGATATTTTAACAGCACATGAAACAGGTTTGAGTTCTGTTGAACCTCACATGATCCTCATGATCTGATCGTGTGTGTGTGTGTGTGTGTTGTGTGTAGGTGGGAACTCACATCCGCGCCAAGAGAAAGAGAGAAGAGCTCAGCAACATTCTGGCCGCGATGAGGAAAGCTGCTGCCAAGAAGGAGTAGCCTGTGTGTAATGACAAATAAATCTGTAAAAACAAGCTTTGACTCTTGAGCTTCATTGAAACCTGAGCAGCTGATGTTTGTGGGAAGGCACTGCCGTGTTTGTGTGTAGATATGATCAGTGTCATCTGTCATGGAGATGAACCCAAGCGTCCGGTATTATGCAGTGCATGATGGGATTGCTACTAAGTACTGTTTGAAATGCTGGTTTTCACCACGATCACATACCAGATTTTCATTGTGCATGAAAACACATTTGTGTGTGTAAACCTTTAGTGTTTCAATCAAACGAGTCAAAAATGTTAATTGTAGTTGACAACACCTGCTTCTGGTGTGTTATAAATGCAGAATATGTGAAGTTGTAGCATGTGCAGAATAAGATAGAACTCTATATTAACGGGAATAAGGAGAATCTGATAGTCTTTATAGCTCAAGATTGAAGATACACACATCTGCTGTCACCTGATTTTAGCAGAATATGATCTGATATGTATTTCTGGAGATATTTATCTTTAACCATTTGAAAATCTGGAATGTGAGGGTGCAAAAAAAAAAAAAAAAAAATCTCTTTTAGAGTTGTCCAAATTAAGCTCTTAGCAAAGCATATTACTAAACAAAAATGAAGTTTTGATATATTTATGGTAGGAAACTTACAAAATATCTTCATGGAACATGATCTTTACTTAATATCCTGATGATTTTTGGCATAAAAGAAACAAAAAGGATAATTTTGACCCATACAATGTATTGTTGGCTATTACTACAAATATACCTGTGCTTTTGACTCATACAATGTTGGCTATTGCCACAAGTATATCCCAGCGATTTATGTATGATTGTTTTTTTTTTTTTTTGAATTGTTTAGAACCTGTTCTTGCCATGGAAATAGACATTTTTTTCTTTTTTATCTAAAGATTTTATTTTTTGATATGTAAGTGAACGATCCTATTCAGATCATATATATTTCTGCTGAGTAAACATCCACTCGAGATGTTCCATAATATATATATATAATTTATTGTAAATGATTTGAGAGAATACAATTAAGGCAGTTATTTACAAATATGACACTTGAGATGAAATGTAACATGATGTGAATATAAAATCTTCACTGGAGCAGCGATGTCGGGATCCCAGAGTCTCAAACGTTTCAGGAATCAAGAGGCAACGACTCGCGCTGCATTTCACTTCTGTGAGATAAAAACTCCAGGACAGAAGGGATTAAACTGGTTCTGTGTGCTTGTGTTTTCCTGACTCAAGACTACGGCGACCGAAAGATAAAACGGCAATAAAACAGCACTACACATGATTATCCAGAGAACACGATTTTGTAGATCTCGCTGTAGTTTTCCACGAAATGCACTTCTAGGCCTTCGGTGATGTACTCGGCCAGGTCTGAAAAGTCCTTTCTGTTTTCCGCAGGCAGGATGATGCAGGTCACACCAGCTCTCTTCGCCTGCCGGAGGAGTTCAAACATGTTAACATATATAAACATGAAAAACATGTGCATTTATACACACATATTGTCATTCACATACACTCTTAGACTATTAACCATCCAAATATATGTTTAATTCATATATGCGACAAAATTAAATTAGCCAAATGAAACAATCGTACTTTAAAAGAACGAAATGCAGAAACGTGCAGCAACACATTTGTTTGGAAGTGAAAGTGTGGCGTCCTTCTCTGCTAACTTACAGCGATGGTCTTCTCCTTGATTCCTCCAACAGGCAGGATCTTCCCGGTCAGGGACACTTCTCCCGTCATGGCCACGTTCTGACGCGCTGGTGTGTTGGTGGCCAAGGACAGCAAAGCAGTCACAATAGTGCATCCGGCACTCGGCCCGTCTTTGGGAGTCGCACCCTGAACAGATTCCCAGCTTTAGTTGTTACAAGAAACTAACTGAACCTTCCACCTTACTGTGGTCATATTGCAATCAAAGTCTGCAGGATTACTACAAACTTCCAGGCAGGTGTGTTGGAGCAGGTAGAAGCCAAACTCTAAAGAATGGACAACTCTGGGAAAATTGGAATGTTAACCTCAGGCAGTCATTGTTGTCTCAACTTTAGATGTTTCAAGAAACTAACAGCCTTTTAAGGAATAGTTCACCCCAAAATTACTCCATGATTACTCCCCCTCAAGCCATCCTAGGTGTATATGACTTTCTTCTTTTAGACGAATACAATCAGAGTTATAATGGCATTGAATGGGTTTTAGAGTAATATTTCACCCCAAAATTGCATCCATCCATCATAAAAAGTGCTCCCACACCAATGTTAATCATGTGAAGTGAACCAATATCATGTAAAAGTTTTTATAAAAATTGCGTTCATGTAAAAAAGTTTATAAAGTTTTAAATGCGTTCATGTAAAAGAACCCACCAGAGCTGTGTGAAGCACTTTTTATGACGGATGCACACACTTTAAAATTTCAACACCCATTCACTGCCATTATAAAGTTTGGAAGAGCCGGGGTGTTTTTAAATAAAACTCTGATTGTATTCGTCTGAAAGAAGGAAGTCACGTACACCTAGGATGGCTTGAGGGTGAGTAAATCATTGGGTAATTGTCATTTTTGGATGAACTATCCCTTTTACCTCTACTTTAACCTTATACTGCAGGGTCGTCCAACCAAACTCCTGGGGGGGCACTTTCTTAATTCAACACACCTGAACAAGTCTTCAAGATTACTAGAAAACTTCCAGGAATGTGGTGTTGGAGCAGGTAGAAGCCAAACTCGGCTGAAGGGGGGCCCTAAAGGAGCAGAATTGGACAACTCTTCACCTCAGGCACATGGAGGTGTATGTGGGAGTCCACGAGGAAATCGTTGTCGGGTTGCTCCTTCATGAGGAACGAGCGCGCAAACGTGTACGCAATCTTGGCGCTTTCCTTCATCACGTCTCCCAGCTGCCCCGTGACCTCCAGTGATCCCTCTTTGGGACAGTCTTTCCCTTGCGGTTCTCTCGGTCGCCTCAGAGACGTCTCGATGAAGAGCGTCGAGCCACCTGTGGAGGAAAGTAGAGTTGTTTCTTTAAGGTTCTGTGGACTAAACATCTGAAGGAGTGTTCCCACCAAGTCTGGTGCGACTAAGCATTACGAAAGCATATATAATCTGCGATAATATCGTAATTGTTGTTTTAACACGTGCAATTTGACATTATCAAGTATATTGCAAAAAACAAACAAAACACACCTATGCATAAGTTACTTGATCTAGAAGGTTAGATTAGTGTGTATGCGTGTTTATAGTGCGTTCTTTCAATGCATGATTCAGTCTATTAAAACGTCTTTGAATAAAATAAGTTAATATTAAGAGACTTATGTTTTAGACATTGTATTGACTGTTTTTGCTCTATTTCGCCAACAAAAGTAATTCCAAACACAGTCACAGCACTGTTTTGCGTGTCTGAGCAACATGACAGTGTTTAGTTCCTGAATGAATCAATCGTTTATAAATATGATTCGGTTCAATCACAATGACTCACTTATTGACAATGACTTGCTGCCACCTACTGGCAGTTTTAGAGGCTCTGTTGAACTCTTACCCATTGCCGTCCATGCCAGTCCCATAACAACTCCCGGCGGTGTGACGTCATACATTCGGTCCACAGTGAAGATGGGCTTCCCGACGTAATCCTGAAGGTTCTCCTGGTTGACGTTGACCTCTGTTTCCTCGCCGTTGACAATCCGGAACGCTACTTTCCGGAACACCTGCAAAGGTACCCAACTTAGCTACACTTGCAGAACACTCATAAAGACAGCAGGTCCCTATGATTTGCGCGATGGTGAAAATGCAGACGGAATCGTGGAATCCGTGTGAATTTACTGTATAATGCAGAATATCGAGGAATTTGCCAAATTTGGATGAATAAATCAAAAGTAGGTCAGTACTCTTAAATCAAAACGTGAAATAGACTAGTATCTGTGAATATTAAGCCACAATTAAATATGAATCCTGCGTGTCCTGCATGTCTCTGTGGGAATAAAAAACACAGATGCGTGGTTTTGTTTATTATACACGTACTGAAACGCATGTGATGCTAAACAGAAAGGAATACTTACCAGAAAAATTATTTACCAGAAAAATGTAAACACAACACAGTATTTCTAATAAAAAGCGCAGATGCGTGGAGTTTTTTTCTAATGTTTTTTTTTATGTGATTCTTTTGGTTATTTTTTTGGTTATTTTATTGAATCCAGAAAACTAATGGAAAACAGAATTTATAATAAAAAAAAACCATTTAATTGGACCTTAACAATTTTATTTTCATTAAAAATGTAATAAATTGCTGTTAAATTGTGTACGTTTCATGATTTCAATTAATTAGACATGCATTTTGATTAATTTTCATTAAAAATGTAATAAATTTTTGTTTAATTGTTTAAGTAGACAAATTAAAAAAAAATTAAATGGAAAAATGGAATTTTTAAAAAAATAAAGTGGAATTTGTGGAAAATTAAAAATGGATTTCATTGTGGACTTGCTTCTGAAGGTTCCTGACGCCGCTCTCCCGGCAGTACTGTCTGATGAGGACGCTCAGCGCCTCGGGGGTGATTTTTGCCTTCTGCTCATCCAAACCACAAAGAGTTCGCAACTGGGGTACCAAGTATCTCTATGGTGGTTATAAAGACCAGGAGAAGGACTGAGTAAAGTCTAACTGTTGTGTCACCATCAATGCATCAAGTAAAATTTATTCTTCAGGAGTGACTACCAGTTAGAGAGACAATCCTTCTGACCTTTAAACTTGGTGTTTAAAGGTCATGGCTAACAGCTTTCGGTTGCCAGTTCTGGGCTTTATAGACTACGCCAGACCCAAAGTGTCAAGCTGACCCAAAAAGGGCTAAGTCAAACTCTGATGCCAACTTCAATTCAAGCAGTGAAACAGTGAGACTTTGGAAGAGACTTACAGGGACATTTGCCCTTAATCACAGCTTAAGGGAGTTAATTGACTAGCTCAAGATTCATGACTCGCTAACATTTCGGTTCAGGTTTTACAGACTACAACAGATCCAAACTGTAATGTTAACCCAAAAATGTGTTGTTGAGATTCATGAAAAGAGATCACCAAGTAAACGTACCTCCGCAATAGCTAGCTTCTCCTGAGCAACATAACCTGATATGTTGATCATTTCCATTCGGTCTCTCAAGGGTTCGGGAATGGTGTCGAGAACATTGGCCGTACAAATGAAAAGCACCTGATGAAAACACCAATGAAGGCACAATGAAACCAGAGTCTCCTTCCAACAGATGTGGATTTTCACTAGTTTATACCTTAGACAGGTCCACGGGAACATCCAGGTAGTGGTCAAGGAAGTTAGCGTTCTGTTCTGGATCTAAAAGCTCAAGTAGTGCAGAAGATGGGTCACCCTGGTAACCTCTACCTATTTTGTCAACCTGCACAACAAAAAGATTAATAGAGTATCAGTCGTTCTGACATAAGAACCAAAGTCTTAGTATAGAGTAGGGTTAAAGAGGTCATGAACCATGAAACCAAAATTCCCTTGATCTTTTGATATATGAGAGGTCATTGTATTATAAAAACATCCTGTACGTTTCAGAACTCAAAACTTTCTTGTTAGTCTAAAAACAGCTTTTATGGCAGTCTGCCAAAATGACAATGAAATGTTCTACTCTATGATGTAATAGTGTGGATAAGCACTACCTCCGCAGAAGATGATCAACGCCTGCTTCTACATCACTACCTGTCTACATCTGTTTATGTCTTAGCACTGATTACAGATTACTGTCTGTTTGTTTTCCGCCCACCGACTCTACGTCACTGTCTGTTTAGCCCCGCCCACCGACTCTACATCACTACCTGTTCAGCCCTGCCCACCGATTACACATCACTGTATGTTTAGCTCCGCCCACCGACTCTACATCACTATCTGTTTAGCCCCGCCCACCGACTCTACGTCACTGTCTGTTTAGCTCCGCCCACCGACTCTACGTCACTGGGTCTGTTTGAGATGCTGCGCCCGATCACCGATCACCGCTAGATGCATGTCGGTTAGAAAAGCGTTTAGTTCGTCCCCTTGCTCTGATGTCATGCTGACGTGTGCCGAAAAACTCTCGCGATCTGTGTCGGTTTGAGCAGATGAGCGCAGTTGCTCCCACCGACTGCGCTATTCAAAAGCATGATGGGAAACACCGAGTCTGTTAAAGCTCATTGGTTCCCACGATGCTGCGTTCTCTTCTAAAAAATTTTTTTTTTATCTGACTGTGATTCTGTATTTAAATTAGCATGAATCTTCCCAAACACTATTACAGTGCGATACTGTCTGAGTTTGATTGTTGTCATGATTTCTATCCCATGTTTGTATTAAGTAAAAACCGGATGATAAATACGGCACTCGTCTGTTTAAATAGCCAAACACCTTGAGTGTTTTGTTTATCATATTTATTTTCATATAAAAGCAACAGAACTGAAATTATGTCATGTTTATTAGCAACACAGCACGTGAGTGAAGAATAACGCGATATCTGCCTTTGATCTCGTAGGTATCTGTTCCACTGTCGAGAGCTCAGAACTGTCCGTCTTGCCTGCGCTTATTTCACTCCCCCCCTCACTTCAGCCGCCTACTCTCGCCTACATTTTCAGGCGAGGCGAGGCGCATCTCAAACAAGCCTACTATCTGTTTAGCCCCTGCCCCACCGACTCTACATCACTGTCTGTTTAGCCCCGCCCACCGACTCTACGTCACTGTCTGTTTAGCCCTGCCCACCAATTCGACATTGTTGTCTGTTTAGCCCCGCCCACCAATCACATTCGACATTTTACATCACTGCCTGTATTCTACATTGTTGATTGCATACATCACTGTCTGTTTAGCCCCGCCCACCAATCTCATCACTGTTTAGCCCTGCCCACGATTTTACATCATGTCTGTTTAGCCCCACACCCACCAAAATCACTTCTGTTTAGCCCTGCCCACTGATTTTACATCACTGTCTGTTTGGCCCCGCCAACGATTCTAAACTAAATCACAGCAGCGTCCATCTGTGTTACATACTATTAGCCTAGGAGTTCTAGGAAACATACATAACTATTAGTCAATCATAGCAGTGAGCGTTTCCTTCCGAGGCTTCCATCCGCCATGAATTTTGATATTTTTTTATTTGGTGAGGTTGTTTTGAAATAAGTGGACCTCAAGAAACAGTACAAAAGGCAGTTTATAACCTCTTTAAGATTAGATTTGCATGTCATACCTCGTCAATAAGGACCAATGGATTTTCAGTCTTGGTTTTCTTTAGACATTGAATGATTTTTCCTGGCATTGCACCAACATATGTTCTCCTGCAATGTACAAACAAAAGAAAAATGTACACAGAGTCTGAAAATAAGTACTGACTCTACAAAATGGTTATTTGCACATACCTGTGGCCTTTAATTTCTGCCACATCCGTCATGCCTCCCACACTGAAACGGAAGTATTCACGATTAAGTGCTCTGGCGATTGAACGGGCGATACTGGTCTTTCCAACCCCAGGAGGCCCATAGAAACACAAGATCTTTCCCTGTGTGCTGCCTCTCAGCTGGCTTACGGCTATGAACTCCTGCATGAATGAACAATGACCGGGGTTAAAGGGATTTAGGAAGCAAATTTTTCCCAATCTCGGGATAAAGGTTGAGCCGCTCATGCTTGTGTTTTTACCAGAATGCGTTTCTTGACGTCCTCCATTCCATAGTGGTCCTCTTCCAAAACCTCTTTGGCTTGACTCAACTCTAAGTTTTCCTCACTGTTGGTGCCCCAAGGCATGGAGGTCAGCCAGTCTAAGTAGTTACGGGTAACGCTGGGGATTTAAAGAGGGAAAAAAGGAAGTATGAATTAATACAATAACAACTTGAGGAGATCAAGCTACTTTGTGGATCATGGTTTTGTTGCTGGTCTAAGGTGGTCTATGAGGCTAAAACCAGGTCAACAAGCTTGTAGTCCAACTAATCGGCCATATAGTGCAGCTTATAATCAGGTAGAATCCATGTACAGCCATCTTCAGCTGGTTTTAGCTGGATTTTGTCAACCTTGTTGCAAGTCTAAGGTGGTCTACCAAGTTTAAACCAAATCTAGCAACTCGTAGTCCAACTGATCAATCATCTAGAGTAGCTTAGAGCAGCTAATGACCAGGCAGAATCCATGCACAACCATCTTAATCTGGTTTTACAAAGGTAGACCAACAGATGAACCTTCTAGGGCAGTTTGGAGCAGTTGAAGACCAGCTAAGAAATATGTACAACCATCTTAAACTAGTTTAAGCTGGGTCTTGTCAACTTTGTTGCTGGAAAAAGGTGGTCTACCAGGTCAAAAGCTTGTAGTCAATCTTCTAAACCAGTTTGGAGCAGCTAAAGACCAGCTAGAATCCATGTAAAACCATCTTAACCTTTTTTGGCTGGGTTTTGTCAACCTTGTTGCTTGCCTAAGGTGGTCTGCTAAGTTGAAACCAGATCCACCAGCTTTGAAGTCTAACTGATCAAGCATCTAGAGTAGCTCAGAGCAGCTATTGACCTGATAGAATCCTGGCAAAACCATCTTAAGTTGGTTTTAGCTAGGTTTGATCAACTTCGTTGCGGGTCTAATGTGGTCTACCTTTCAAAAACAGGTCCACCAGTTTGTAGTCCAACAGATTAATCTATAAAGCAGTTTAAAGCAGCTAAAGACCAGCTAGAATCCATGTACAACCATCTTATTCTGGTTTTAGCTGGGTTTTGTCAACCCTGTTGCTGGTCTAAGTTGGTCTACCAAGTTGAAACCAGATCAACCAGTTTGTAGACAAGCTGATCAACCATCTAGAGCAGCTTGGAGCAGTTAATGTCCAAGCAAAATCCACACACAGCTATCTTAAGCTGGTTTTATTAACCAGTTCTAAGGTGGTAGACCAATTGAGGAATCATCTAGAGCAGCTTGGATCAAATATCAGTGTTTCCCATTCATTAACTAGACTGTGGCAGCCTACCACAGTCTAATCCGCCCCACCACAGTTTCATAATAAACCATAGATATATTTATACTTCTCATATAACATAAAAGTTCTTTAACGTTGTGTTTCACGCCATTGCTTTGGCAAGTATCCATCAAACGAATTAAAACCAAAAGGTTTGACCGGTTTTGCAGGGTTTTATCAACTTTGTTGTGGGTCTAAATGGTCTACCAGGCCCAGCAGTTGGCAGTCCAACTGATTAACCATCTAGAGCAGTTTGGAGCAGCTAAAAAACTGATAGAATCCATGTACAACCATCTTAAGCTGGTTTTAGTCGGGTTTTATCAACCTTGTTGCTGGTCTAAGGTGGTCTATCAGGCTAAAACCAAGTCCAGCTTGTAGTCCAACCTTCTAGAGCAGCCAATAACCAGGTTTTGGCTGGGTTTTCATCTTCTCCAGCATTGTTATGGACTTTAAGAAGAAACATTATACTAACCATAGATTACATTAGTTCATAACAATGACGAACTCTTACTTGAACTCTGAGGAGTGGTTATCTAACAGTCCCAGTTTGTTCAGCTCCTCGTTAATTACGTCCATGATGTGCTGAGGCACGGTCCGATCCTTCAGCCTCTCCCTGAACTTCTCCTCGATGGCGTCTTTGTCCTCTTTCTCCAGTCCGAGCTCCTTTTTAATGATCTTCAGCTGCTCCTGGAGGAGGTACTTCCTGTGCGTCTGCTTGATCTTCTCTTCAACCTGAGCATCAAGACGAATGGGCGTAAAATGAAAGGAACCCCAAACAAATGAGCAACAGCATGTTAAAAACCGTCCTCGTTTGCTCCCTCACCTCCCTGCCGAGTCGCTGCTGTAGTTTACTCAGCTCGTATTCTTTCTTCAGCAGAGAAAGTGCTTTGTAGAGTCGTTTGGGAATCTGTAAAGACGGTTTTCATGTTAGAAACTCTTTAATGTTCTGAGAAACTGTTTTAGGGGTGATAAACGTACTTTAGTTTCCTCCAGGACGTCCTGTAGCTCGTGCGATTCGGCCCCGGTCAGAGCTGCTCCCATGTCGCTCAGGTAGATGGGATTATCCACCACTCTCTGACCGGCCTGCATCATCTGGAGCACTGATTCTCTAGCAAACAGACAGACAGACGTGTTCACCAACAGTGGCTCAGAATGCAGTTTTGAACCCCCTCTTTTATCTCTCTTACCTGTACAGTGGATTCAGAGCGATAATGTCACGGATAGTCTTGACGATTTCAGCAGTCAGGGCCTGGTTTGAAACAACAGAGCGTATGAATTCATTTTAACGAGGTGAAAATCATTTTTCAATATCCTGGTAGATGCTTACTGAAACATAGTACCTTGAACAGAGTTATTATCATAAACTAAAAACACAAAATAAACGATGACTAAAATAAAATAAAATATACTTCAACTTCAGCTGGTTCCTGAAGTCAACATTATACTATTAGACATTTTTAAAATAAGCTTTGACTGAAATGAAATCAAATATAAAACACTTAAACTTTAACTAAATGCTAAAGGCAAGATTTTTTTTAGTTTGAGCTGAAATAATAAAATAAAACTGAAATAAACATTCATAAAACCTGTACAGACATTTTAAAATAAAACAAGCATTGACCATTTAGTTTATGTTTTAAACAATGATTAAAATTATACTTGAAAAGCAAAAACTATACTCATTTAAAAATCTTGACTGAAATTAAGTAAATAAAACTTAAAACAGCTAAGTTAATAAAGGCAACATTTTTATTGTTTGTTTAGTTTAAGCTAAAGTACTAAAATAACCAGAACATAAATAAATAAACAAATAAACGAAAAATTAGGAAAAAAAAACAACAACACTATATTGACATTTTAAAATATAAACGCTGACTCAAATGTTGATATGAAATATAAACACTAAACTTGTAAAGGGCAAGCGTTCTAATTTTTACTTAGTTTAAGTAATAAAATAACCAAAATGGAAATAAACACCATTTAGACATTTAATAAAATAAATATTGACTGAAATAAAATGATACACACACACACATATATAAGTATATATATAAGTTACCTTAAACCTCAACTAGTAGCTAAAGTTTGAAGTACTAAAATAACTAGAACTGAAAAAAAAAATATTTAAAAGTTATATTTGAATATTTGAAATATTTCTTAATATTTGAAATTAAGAAAAACATTGACTGAAATAAAAAAAAATTATATATCAAGTTTTTATATATATATATATATATATATATATATAATATATATATATATATATATATATATATATATAAAAAACTTGATCTTAAGGTAGCTACTAAAGAAAACATGTATTATTTTCATTTATAGTTGAAGTACTAAACTAACACTAAAACCGAAATAAAAACTATAGCCATATTTAAAAACCTAATAATAATGATGATAAAAACACACTACAAAACCATTAAAACGTTAAAAAACAGAAACTATACGAATAAAAGCTAACTCAAAATACTACTAGAAACTATAATGGTACTAAACGGACACTGACCTTGACCTCTTCTGTGACCTGGAACTCCTCGTGGACCACGTTGTCCACCTCCACCATGAGGACGCCGGGCAGAGGAAGCGCCTCCGCCGCAAACTGAGCCTCCCGCACCCTCTCCTCCATCACCTCCGCCAGCGGCGCCGAGTCCCTGCGCGACCGCTTCTGCTTCCGCCGCACAGCTTTCGGCTGCTCGGCCTCCTCCTCCAGCGACTCCGCCTCCTCCGGCTCCACATCCAGCTGCTTATTAATGCGGATTCTGGGAAGACGTTGCAGATTTTTAATAATGAAAACCAATTCATATATTCATGAATGTGTATTTATATATACATAAATAAGAGTTCACACACACACATATATTATGTAAACAAAAAGTATATTTGGGATGCGATTAATGGTTTGACAGCACTACTATTTAATTAAATAAGCAATAAAAAGGATCTGTCGGCTCATCACCTTCTGTGTCCCATCACTATCATGCGCAGTCTGTCTCCGAGGTCCTGCATCTCGTGGATCTGCACAAACGTCCCGGTGCGATAAACCGCATCCAGACTCTCCACCACATCCGACTCGTTACTGACCAACACACACACACACACACACACACACCTGAGTCAACACAATACACTCGGGCAGACTAACTCTCCTCAGGAACACTTACTTGTCATCTTTCTTCAAGAAGACCCCAGCGTACGGCTGAGCGAGACGCACCTTCTGCCTCAACAGCTCCACGAGCTGCGTGTTTCTGACCTAAACATGCCAAAACATTCGTCTGTGCGGATTCATTCAACAGTAAACATTGAAAAAGCTATCAAGCAAACCTCTTTGAATCAATCAATAAAACCTAAAACACCCAGTATGTAATGTAGTATTGTATGTAATAACATGCAGCGCAGACGGTTTCTCTGGAGAGTAGAGCTCAGTCGGTCACCTCGATGATTTTGATGAATCTCGGGAACACCGGGTTTCTGTTGACGGCAACGAGCGGCACGTTCGGGAAGACCTCGGGCACGAGCATCGGGGCGAGCGCTGTCATCTGTGGAGGAACGTAAGGACCTTCGTCTCCTCCTGACTCCTCGTCTCCGGCGGAGCCCGCGCTGCTCTCGCCTCCGTCCTCTCCGGAGAACCCACCGCGCTTGTTCCCGGAGAAAAAGCGCCGCTGGCAGCCCGCGGCGCCCGCCGCTGTGACCCGACTCCTCCACCTGTCAGTCAGCACGGATGCTGCGCTCCTCGCGCTGCGTGAGGACGCTCCGCTGGGAACGCTGGAGTAGGAGCGCAGGGAGCGAAGCGGGGAGCGCGGGAAGAGCGCGTTTAAGCCGGCTCTGATCATGACTGAGGAGGCGCTCCTTGACGCTGCACCGTACGATCTCCACGCTCGCATGTGCGCCGCCATCTTTGATCTGGAGGATTCTCTGCGGGGACTTGACGCTGCACCGTACGATCTCCACGCGTTCTTTTTTCCTATGCGTCTGGTTCTGTTTTGAGACATTCATTGCAGGCGTGTCATTGGCGAAGGGGGCTGATGTCCTATTTGCAAAGTTTACCCATGTAGTATGTGACATTTATTTATTTAATTTTAATATAATAATTTTTTTTTTGTTTTCGGGGTTCTTGTGTGATAACAACGTAAAAGCTGTTTTGACGAAATTCATTGCAGGAGATCCGGCTTTGTTTTTTTATGTTTATTATTGTATGCACATATATGCATTCACTTTGTAAAAGGTAAATCCAAAATAAAACTGGCTAAGCAGAGGGATTGTGCACCCCTATGGAATATAGTCCACACAACAAATGACAGAAATCAATGTTTCAGCATAATCTATGTGGTCTGATAAAGACTACAAATCTCACCTGGGTCCTCTCGAGTTAAACCAGGATAAACTATGTACCATAATACTGTAAATATTTAAAAATGTACTCTTTTTCATCATTTATAAATCTCAAGAGATTTATTTATTTTTTGACGGGCGTGAGGCGACGCCACGAAGAGTATTTGATTATTTTAATGATGTTTGGTTGTGATGAAGGGGGTTGGGGGGAGGCAAGGGATCGATATAGAATGTTATAGAGTATAATATAAACAAAACAGAAATATGCAAATCTATCGGTTGATAAGATGGGTGACCGAGTTAAACCATAATATGTACCATAATATGTCCAAATGTACTATTTCATCATTTATAAATCTGATTTATTTATTTTTTTCCCCCTTGAACTGGAAAAAATATTATGATTTTTACATATATTTTATATATGTTAGATTTTATTTTGTATTTAAATTATATTTGATTTTAGCTTAAACTAAATAGAATCGTATAAATATTAAATCTGCATTTACGAATCCATTGTTACTAAAATAATGCATATAGTAAAATAATATACAATAATTACACACACTGTGTGTAAGATTTTACATTTTTATTTTAATTATATTTGATTTTTGCTACAACAGCTTAAAAATACAGTTGCAGTGATAATAAAATTTTGTATTTACGAATCCATTATTACAATAATATTATATATATATATATAATATTATTGTAATATATATATATATATATATATATATATATTATATATATATATATATATATATAATATTATTATATATAATTGTCAAACATAAAACATTTGAAAAGTGAGAAAATCTGAGGGCGTTGACGTCATAAGGAGAGGAAGAGGGCGTTGACGTCATCTTTCGGCGCCGCAAAAATACACGTGTGGCTCGAGTGGAAGTGCGACGCGGTGGAAGGTGTCCGAGATAAGCAAACGAGCTGGTGATTTAATACAGAAATCATGGGTAAAAAACTGAAAGTCGGGAAAACCAGAAAGGACAAATTCTACCATCTCGCGAAGGAAACGGGTGAGTCGCGTAAACATGAACGTTAAGACACATGCGCGTGAGACCAGACAGTAGCACGTTTTTACCGTGTGATTCGGACGTAAACTATGGTAATATCGGGCTTTATTCGAGATTATAGTAGCATGATAGTGTTATAGAAGTATTATGGTAATCATTCAGTAGCATCTGATATCATTGCTGGACTGTGGTAGTGTCGTGTCGTGTGAATGTACAGTGTTTGTAATGAGTGTAGTCTCATATCATATCGTGCTGTTTTCAGGCTATCGCTCCAGATCGTCGTTTAAGCTCATTCAGCTCAACCGGAAGTTCCAGTTTCTTCAGAAAGCTCGAGCTCTGGTGGACCTGTGCGCGGCTCCAGGAGGATGGTGGGTAAACTCAACTGCTGGTTAATGTGGAACAGCTTCACCAGGGCCTGTTAAAGGGGAGGTTCACCCAGAAATGAACATTTGAGCTTTAGCTGCTTACCCCCATTCAAATTCTGTTGCTGTTTTTTCTTCTGTGAAATCTGTTTTGTGTTCCACCGAATTGCTTTAATTCTTTCTGAATTGTTTTAATGGTTAAATTAAATTTTGGTAGCCAAAAAGTGTCTAATCAACTGAAATATTGAAACCTATATAATTTAACAACATGGCAAATTATTAAAAGTTTAACAAAAATAATTTTTTTAGGGTCCTTTGAAATGTTTATTTTTCCCAAATTGTCTTTTTCTCTCTTGTATGGATTGCATTTTAATATTTAATGTAAATTTTAATAATCAAAAACTCAAATTAATTGAATACATAAAACTTTAACAACTTAACATTTTTTTTTTATTATTTTTACATTTTTTTTAACCTATGATTTTTTTCCTATGTTTTTTTTTTTTTTTTGTGTTTTTTGTTTGTTTTTTTTTTGTGTTTTTCTGTGTTTATTTTATACAAATCTATTATCAAAAATGGTGGTCATTTTTATTTATATATTTTTTGTTTATTTATTCATTAACAAACAGTGCTGCACAACAGAGGTTTATGGAAAATGTTAAAACTTGGAAAAAAATGGTTTGACTTAAAGTTTTAATCATTTTATTGTCACTTTGACAAGTACATGTACAACAGTAATATATTTCTGTTTAGCTGAGCTTTTATTTTGACAAGTTGTTGCGAAGACCAGAGTTTTTGTTTGATTTATTAATCCGAAAAGTGCCAGTTTGCGCTGGTTTAATAATCTCTCATTGATGTTCAGGTTGCAGGTGGCGTCGAAGTTCATGCCGGTGTCCAGCCTGATTATCGGTGAGTGGTTTTGAAGTGAAGCGTCTGTGATTCACACACAGACTCCAGGTCTGACGCTGTTGTTTTGCTGTCAGGTGTGGATCTGGTGCCGATCAAACCCATCCCGAATGTGGTCATGCTGCAGGAGGACATCACCACGGAGAAGTGCAGACAGGTGCGTGTTTGTGCTCTTCAGCGCGTTCAGATACCCGTGATTCCTCGATTCTATTTGAATATTCGATTTAAAAAAATAAATAAAAATCATCGATTGCGTTTTGCCCGTGTCGAGTAATCGGTAAAATGCCGGAAGTGGTACATTCCACATATTAAACCCATTTAAAAATCATAAAAGAGCATAATGCTATTGTGAATTCACAAACGCTATGATTCAATTAAATAAATACATGTGATGCAGGTTTAATATATGCGCTTTATCTACATGTGTGTAGTAGGTTACGTACGTACGGCTTTGTTCACAGTAAATGCTGCTCCGCACAAACTGTAATTTACATGTGTGGAGCGTTTCAAACTCCGTCTCTGCATGTTGTTGTGAGTTTGGGTTTATTATAACATTCACCTGGGAATGCAACATGCACTATTCCATCAGATTTGTAAGGTAAATCATTTATAAATCTATGCAAACAAAGGAGAATGCATCAATATCTTTCTCAATAGGCTAACTGTTCATCGCGATTTCAAAATTAAAGCTTAAACCCTCACTCTGAGTTCACACGTTTTGATGTCCACATATTCAAGAAATTAAAGTAGCTGCAGCTTTCATATCATAAAGTAATGGCCAAATATTAAAGATTAAGCGGACAGTTGAATTAAATGTTGTTGAGTCAATATTAAACAAGGACTGAAGACAGTACTCAATAAATGCATGTTCTGCAAGATTCCCCTTTCTGTCAAACATATTTTATTGGATTGTCCCACTTTTAATGTATGTATCAGTAGAATTTTGCAAGTAAAAGTTGTAAAATTATCTTATGTTAATGTAAAAATAGTGTAAAATAACTTCTTTGTTTGTTTGCTGGTTTTTATTGTATTTTTAAAAAAAATAGCCTAAGATGCTGATATGGCATTTAGTAAAAATACTAATACTACTATTAAACAAGGATTAGATCGCACAGTAGAGTGTAAAACAATCATCAGGCCATTGGCGCCCTCTGCAGGCATTTGTTTTAATGCCTAATGTAAATTTGCACTATTGTTTATAATACATTATGTATTTTAACAGTTTTGTTCAATAAAACCATACAATTACTTGCTTTTGGGGTAGGAGTTTATATGAATGTATCTCTGAGGGGAACTTACTGTCTTTAGAAAATGTATGTTGTATTTTCTTTTCATCTTGCTTCTGAACGATGCATGTTAAAGTAGTGTTCATAAGTGCAGCGCTGCTTTGTTTACATCGGTTTGATTTTTGTAACTTATTTGATTTAGGGTTTGTTTTAAAATTTCAGTTTAGTTTTGTTATATTTCAATTTCACAAAGAAACGTGCACTAATAGCCTAATAAAAGGACACCTTTTCACTTACTGTATAATGTCTTCAAATTCATTTTGTTCGTGAAAAAACCGAATTGTGATTCGAACCGTGAGTTGAGTGAATGGTTACATGTCTATTAGTGACAGCTCCACTCGTGACGTGAGCGTCTCTCTGTGCTCAGTCTCTCAGGAAGGAGCTGCAGACGTGGAAGGTGGATGTTGTGCTGAACGACGGCGCGCCGAACGTCGGAGCGAACTGGCAGCACGACGCCTTCTCGCAGGCCAACCTCACGCTGATGGCGCTCAAGCTGGCCTGCGAGTTCCTGACCAAAGGCGGCACCTTCATCACCAAAGTCTTCCGCTCCAAAGACTACCAGCCGCTCATGTGGATCTTCCAGCAGTTCTTCAAGAAGGTGCAGGCCACCAAACCGCAGGCCTCCCGAAACGAGTCCGCCGAGATCTTTGTCGTCTGCCAGGGTAAATCTATGTATTTCATACTAATCTTGTCTAATTCGTTCCGTCTATTGTTTGCTTTATCTATCAGTTGTTCTTTCAGTCTGTCTGTAGTTATAAAATTGTGTCTGTTTATCATTCTGTAGTTCTGTCTATATAGTTTGATTGTTTTATCATTTGTTCTACCATCTGTTCTACAATTGTATCCGTCTCTCGTTTGTTTGTTAAAAGTATTTTGTTCTATCATTCGTTTGTTTTGTTTTTGTTCTAACGTTTTTTTTCCTATCTTTTGTATGTTTTGTATGTTCTCTCTATTGTTCATTTGTTCTATTGTTCGTTTGTTTTTGTGTTCTAACGTTTGTTTTTCCTATCTATTGTTTTTCATTCTCTCTGTTGTTTGTTCGTTCTATCTGTTTGTTTGTTTGTTCTATAATTTGTTTGTTTTAATGTTTTTTTTTCTGTTTTGTATCATTTTCCCATTCTGTCTCTTTCATTCTGTTGTTTGTTTGTTCTATCTGTTGTTTTTGTTCTGTCATTTGTTCTCTTTTTTTCCCATTCTATCTACCCTTTTTTGCTCTTTATTGTTCATGTTTTAACTGTTGTTTGTTTGTTCTGTTGTTCTATTGATTGTTTTTTCTGTTGTTTTTTTTTTTTTTTTTTATTTATTGTTTGTTTTTTTGATGTTTTTTGTTTCTGTTTTTTCTGTTCTAACGGTTTTTCCGCTCTATCATCTTCATTTGCTTGTTCTGTCATTAGTTCATTTGTTCTAGCTATCGTCGTCTTGTTCTATTGTTTGTTCTCTCTTGTTTTAACATTCTAACGTTTTTCCCACTATATTATTTTATATTGTTTTTTTCTGTTGTTCTATGTTATTTTTTTTTTTGATTGTTTTTTTTTCTGTTTTTTATGTTCTTGTTTTTTTTATTGTTTGTTTTATTTTTTGTTGTTCGCTTGTTCTATCTTTCGTTTTCTAGTTCTATCATTTTTCGTTCTCTAGTTCTTATAGCTATCGTTCACATTCTGTAATTTTTGTTATAGCTATTGTTCGCTTTTCTGTCATTTGTTTGTTCTTGCTATCGTTTGTTGATCTATCTTTTGTTCATTCTAGCTATCGTTCACATGTTCTTTTATTTGTTTTTTATTTGTTTCGTTCTCTAGTTCTATCATTTGTTCATTCTAGCTATCATTCACATGTTCTTGGTATAGCTATTGTTCCCTTGTTCTGTAGTTTGTTCCTGCTGTTGTTCACATGTTCTATCGTTTGTTTGTTCTAGCTATCATGCATTTGTTCTATTGCTTGTTTTTGTTCTAGCTATCGTTTGCACATTCTATCGTTTGTTCTAGCTATCTTTCACATGTTTCTAGCTGTCGTTCATTTGTTTGTTCTAGCAATGATTTGTTTGTTTTTTCTTTTTATTCATCTTTTGGCTGTTCTGTTATTTGCCTGTCTATCATTCATTCTTTAATTCTCATTTGTTGTGTTGTTCTATTGTTTGTTCTAATTGCATCTATTTTTCATTTGTTTGTTCTATCTATTTGTTTTTTTGTTATTTTGTTTGTTTTTATTTTGTTTGTTCAATCAATTTGTTTTTTGTTCTATTTATCGTTATATCTATCACTTTTGTCATCCTGTCGTTTGTTCTATCTATTATTCATTCTGTCGTTCATTCTACATCTCTATTGTTTGTTTCATTAATTGTTTCGCTCATTATCACCTGTTCTATAATTCTATTGTTCTTTTTATCCGTCTGCTTGTCTATATGAATATATTTCTCTTATCTTCAGGTTTTTTGGCTCCGGATAAAATTGACAACAAGTTCTTCGACC
Source organism: Cyprinus carpio (assembly GCF_018340385.1). Classification (NCBI taxonomy): domain Eukaryota; kingdom Metazoa; phylum Chordata; class Actinopteri; order Cypriniformes; family Cyprinidae; genus Cyprinus; species Cyprinus carpio. Next base: position 14,223,548 of record NC_056618.1, read on the forward strand.
CCAGACATGCTTTCAAAGAGGTTGACGTACAAGTCAAAACGGTCAAGGACCTGGTTAGCAATAAAAAGCCCAAGGTATGTCTTATTACATTTTACTTATGTTTGCATCAATATATTTTCATGAAACGTATTCTGTGATATTTATTCTACATTTTATATATTTGTTTACTTTATTTTTCTGCGTTGTTTCAGGCTGAAGGCTACAACGACGGCGAACTCATTCTGTATCACACCTTCTCAGTGACCGAATTCTTAAAAGCCGAAAACCCTGTCGATTTCTTGAGCAAAGCCAATGCAGTACGATTTCAGACCACTACCCTTATATTCCAGACATCAGCGCATATGTTTGTCACGTCTAATTTCCATCTGTTTCTGCTCCAGATAACCTTTGATAACCCCGAGCTGGAATCGCACCCCATCACTTCACCAGAAATCAGAGAGTGCTGCTGCGATATTAAAGTCCTGGGCCGGAAGGAGCTACGGTGAGTCACTGCGCTTGTTGACCATATATGGAGAGTCAGTGTTCGTAGCTGGAATCTGATTGGCTGTTGTGTTGTTAGTCTGCTGTTATCATGGAGATCCAAGCTGAGGAGGTTCCTGGCTAAAAAGCTGAGACAGGAAGCCAAGCACCTGGACCAGGAAATGAGGTGCGTCATCATCATCATCATCATAGAATTCACATATCGTAGATTAAGATTCTCTTAATAATTACGTGTGTTGTTGCGGTGTTAGCTCAAATGACGATGATAGCGACACTGACGAGAAGGAAAGCAAGAAGAAGAGAGCGGAAAAGAAGGATGATGAGGACGCGGCGGACGGTGAGGAGGAGGAGCTGGAGAAGAAGCTGGCGGAGATGAAAGCCGAAGAGTTCGCCGAACTCAAACGGTAGATTTATATCACAGTACAACCGTGTGATTTTACTATCATTTATATAATCTAAACTATCAATACAATTTGAACAGTGTTGTATTATTATCAATATAATGACTTAATGTAAAAATTATTACTCTATTTGAATTATTTTTAAGTGATTTAATAGTAATCCTAATTATTGCAGGATTACAAATAATATTAATAAAGTAAATTACATAATACATTTTATCTAATCTAAACTATTAATAAAATATGAACAAGTAAATATAATTAATATAAATAATAAAATATGATTAGTGTATTTACTTTCCTTTTTTTATAATGTTATGTAGTTTTATATAATTGTATCCAGTCTTATATTTAAAAAATGTTAATATAATGAAAATATTTTCCTTTTTATGTGAAGATTGGTTTAAGTTCACTTAAATTAGAAGTTATTTTTAAAGTCTAATAAATGTTAAAATTGATAGCTCTTAATTATGTAATGCTGAATGGCTTTAGTCAGTGGTTAAATATTAGGAGGAAATTATTTATAGGGAAATCAATATTAATTGGTATCATTGATACTGGCCTTCAATCATAAAAAAGATACCATTAAACAAATATTACAAATATAGTGGCTTTATGTTGTTTGGACATTAATTTGAAGATTGAGAGTGAAATTATTGCAATATAAGTATATTTAAAAACTTTAATGTTAGGTGGGATTAATTGCGATTAATCACGTTTAATTTCAGAAAGAATGTGCTATTAATTAATTTTTTTTAATCGATTGACAGCACTAATATATATGTGTGTGTGTGTGTGTTATTTGTTTGTCAGCACTATATATATATATATATATATATATATATATATATATATATATATATATATATATATATATATATATAAAATAAAAATGTATTAAAATTTTTATAATTTGTTACTATTTTGTATGATGGGTATTTTCCGTTTTCTTTCATCTAAACATTCATAAAATATAAATAGTTTAAATTTTAATATAATTAATGGAATCTAAACATAATCTGAATATAAAAATCTAAATATTACCAACTGAAATAAAATGTTCTATATTTATATCAAAAAAAAAAAAATTCCCATTTAGTTTTAATTAACAATAGTAACCGTGCTGTATGAACATTAAATTGTCATCTTTGAGGCTGGTGTTTTTAACAGGTTTGACGCGTGTTCTTGTTGGTAAACAGGAAGAAGAAGAAGCTGCTGAAGGAGAAGCGGAAGCAGAGGGAGCGAGTGGAGATGAAGATGGATCTTCCCGGCGTCTCCATCGCCGAGACCAGCGATTTCTCCATGTTTTCCCTCAGCGCCATCAAGAAGGCCCAGGTAAGACAGCAGCAGGTCTTGAGGACGATGAGTGACTCCTGAGCTCATCCTGATGGTGGTGATTGTGATCCTCAGGGTCTGAGTGAAATCACACAGGGAGACATGAAGGGAGCCGACGCTCTAGTGGACGAGCAGGAAGAGGACGACCTGCACATCTCTGAAGACGAAGACGAGGACGAGCGAATGTCTCTGGCCTCTGACCTCGACTCAGACGACCTCGAGGAGATCGAGAAGAAAGAGAAAGAAATCGAGGAAAAGATGCCTAAGAAGAAAAAGTACGGTTCTTTTTCCTTCCTTTTGTGGAACAAGTTTGGTTTGGTTTGTCTGTTAATAGGGAAGGATGAGTAAGAAGTAGAGGAAAAGATGCCTAAGATTATATAATAAATAATATATTTTAAAAAAATTATATAATTTTTTTTTTTTAGCTAGTTTCCAAATTTCTAAACTAACTACATATAAAAAAATATGAAAATTATTTTTTTTTAATTACAAAATGACCCAAAATTACTACAACTTTAACTAAAATATTAGCTTGAATCTACTTCAAGATATTAAACAATAACAAACAATATTTATCATTAAATCATTAAATAAATGAAAATATAATGGTAATATTTAGATTTTTTATATATAATATATACACTCACACAAATACATATATATTAGTGCTGTCAATAAATTAGTCGCACTTTTTTTCCGAAATTAATCACAATTAATCCCACCTAACATTAAAGTTTTTAAATATACATTTATATTGCAATAATTTCACATTCAATCTTCAAATTAATGTAGAAACAACATAAAGACACTATATTTTTAATATTTATATAATGACATCTTTATTTTAATGACTGAAGGACAGTATCACCGATACCACTGATGTCTTTAGGAAATTGTTTTTCCTCTAATATTTAACCATCGACTAGTCATTCAACGTTACAAGAGCTATTAATTTTAACATTTATTAGACTACTAAAAATAACTTCTAATTTAAGTAAACTTAAAACCATCTTCACATGAGTCATATTTAGTTACCTGTGCCCTTCAGCAAGTAGGAAATGTACAGAAATTGAATAGTTATCAAAATCTAAATTCTTAGTTTTTTTGGCTGCTGTCCCATTAACAGCTGCCGCTGCTGAACGTGACACAGATCTGAAACATCTATTCTTTACCTTTTCTGACCCACTTAAGATCTTTAGTCTCCGATATACTCAAAACAAAGTTCTTTTTCATTCTTCACTTAGGGGTAAAACAAAGTTCAAAATACATGAGCAGGGGTATACTGTTATCGAATCATTTTGTTCAAAATGAAGTCACACCAGTTCGTTCTTCGATTTCGCTTGAAGTATATCGGGCCCTTCAAAGTCTCTAATGAGTTGAATTGGGTGTGTAAGATGGAGGCAGTTTGGAAAACCACTGCGTTTCAGAGACATGTTCTTAAATGTGACTCCTATAACAAATACATTCACACGGTTTTAAGGCAGCCTTAATTGCCTTTTTGGTAACTTCATATAGTTTTGAAATAACTAATATATATATATATACATACATAGGATGAAATAACTATAAAAAATTATGTAAATATAATGTATTGTTTATTTTGAATATAAAAATGTGAAAATATGAAGTAAATATATTTCTTGACTTTTGTTATAAGTAATATTATATGATATTAATTATGTTTAAAATGTATATTTTATAAATGTCATGTTTTTTTATTTGTGTGTTTATATTTTAATTGTTTTATTAATATAAAAACTAAAGGCCAGTTTTATTAACATCTTTTGCAGTTAAAAGATACTGTCAGATTTTAAAAATATAAATGTGTATTTTTCTGAAATTTAATATTTAAAGCTTAATGTGAACAATATTTATTTTAGATTTGTTTTGTTTTATATTTGTTTTAATTAACTTTATAATTCTTAATATATATTCATATTTATATTTGTTTTAATTAACTATAATTATTAATATATTTTCTTAACATGGGTAGCTAATAGCAGGTTCCTACGTTATTTTTGTAGCAGTAATTGTAAAAATTGATATTTTGGCACAAACTGTACTTGCCATTTTAAATTTTATTAATATTTCATAGAATTATTTTTTTGTGTGTGTGTTTTATGGGAGAAAGAAAATATAGATCATAGAAAATTAAGATTAAATAGAGTTACAATAACACAATTTTATTTTTGTCCAAACTTTTTACAACTGTATATGAATAGATGTTTCCAAGGAATTCACTGCTGTTTTTTGCATTTCTGCAGAGTTGCGTTCGCCAGCGAGCCACAGGACGAAGGGGACGGGAACAAGTTAATCGTTGAACTGGAAGAAAAAGACGAGAAGAGAGAGCGCGAGACCAACATGTGGTTCAGCAAGGTGTGAATTGCGCATTTAGACTTAAACAAACAAAACCGGTTTACGGTAGATTTTAACGTTTTCTTTACGTTGCGTAGGAAATCTTTGCCGAGCTGGATTTGGACGACGACACCGACGCCTTGAGCGAACTGCAACAAACCCAGCTGCTGCAGACCGGAAAAGGCAAAAAGAGGAAAGTGGAAGAGGAGGCGGAGCCTGCCGTGCAGAAACAGGAAGTGGTCGCGCCCTCACAGAAAGTGAATGAGGATGAAGATGACAGCGACTCTGATGATGACGACAGCAGCGATGATGAAAGGTGAGACATATATATTTTTGTTAATACTAATGCTTCTATACTTGATTTTGTTTGCTATAAAAGGATTTTTTCCCGACAGAGAAATTGCGCAAATGAAACAAGCCTCGGCAGCTGTAGGCGCGAGTGGAGCATTGGATGACGACGACTTTCAAGTCGTTTCTGTCGAAAAAATAAGTCAGTTGAGAATCGTATTTAACATTCAATGCCATTTGAAAATAGTTTCATTGTTAATAGATTAAATTGTTTTTTCGCAGACAAACGTGCGCGAATTCTCAACGCGGAGGGTTTGGCGCTCGGCGCTCAGATCGCTACGTCCAAAAAGCGAGCGCGAGACCTGATCGACGGCTCCTTCCACAGGTCAGACTGCACTAATGACTTAACGATTACGTGATTTGTGCATTTCTGAGGTAATAACATCGTCTTCGTACTTCTTTCGTAGGTTTGCGAATTCTGAGGATATGACCGAAATTCCTGCTTGGCTTGTTGACGATGAAAAGAAGCACCGGAAGAGGCCTGTTCCTGTCACCAAGGAAATGGTGGAGGAATACAAGCAGAAATGGCGGGAAATCAACGCCCGGCCAGTCAGACGCGTCGCAGAGGCCAAAGCGCGAAAGAAGAGACGGGTCAGACAATCCTGACATCTTATAGAAACTCCCAATTTAAGAGCAAATGTCTGAAAAGCTGACGAGTAACATTTTTATAATTATTTACATTACAGAAGTGTACATTGTTTTTCTCTAGTTATATCAATATTTTTAAAAATCATTATCCAGGGGAAAATGGGAAAACGGTCCTAGATTTTTCTGATGTTAGAAACATAGTTTGAATTGAGAAAACTCAAAGTGAATCTAGCCGTTAAATGCGTCTTTTCTTTTGTAGATGTTGAAGAAGATGGAGCAGGCCAAGAAGAAGGCCGAAGCTGTGGTGAACACGGTGGATATTTCAGAGCGAGAGAAGATGGCTCAGCTCAAGAGGTCGGCCTCGACATCCACACGTCCTCTTCGTTTCATTCCCAACGCATTGAAGCCTAATTATTTTCTCTTTCCTTCGTTTACAGCATCTACAAGAAGGCCGGCGTGGGAAAGGAGAAGCGAGACCTCACGTACCTCGTGGCTAAGAAGGGTTTGGGACGCAGGGTGCACCGTCCCGCCGGAGTCAAGGGCACTTTCCGCGTGGTGGACGGGCGGATGAAGAAAGACACAAGAGCCGCGCAGAGGAAGGAGCAGAGGGGGCGGGGCAAAGGAGGGCGGGGCCATAAAGGAGGGCGTGACCATAAAGCAGGGCGGGGCATGAAGGCAGGAAAAGGATATGCGAATAAGAAGTGATGGACGCCCGTCTCGTCCTCATTGAGTCTGATTGATTGAGCTGCTCGTGTCATTTATGGGTCTATAGCGCTATACGCTAATCTACTCGCCCAGCCCAGCCCTTTCGTTACCAACGACATGCTGTTTTGCTTGGACTTTGACTCGTGTGATTATAAATAAGGGTTTGAACCCTTCCGGCAGTCAGACGCGGTTCTGATGTTTTTCAGCATTGTTATAATGCTGCATATTTTCATGTCTAATGTATACTTTGTGGTATATGAACATCGGGTGTATACGTGAACTTCCTGATCTTTCTGAATTAATTATACCAATTTATATGTGAAAAACCTGCTTGGATTGTTAGTGACCTTTTAAATAAATGAATTTATTTCGACTCCATGTTGCTTCAAGCACATCATTCTGCACCCTGGATGTGCAGAAGAGCTTTGTGCCGCTCTGTTTGAAGCATTTCACATTTTGAAAATTTTGCAAACAGAAAGGTTTGATTTTCTTTTTCTCATAATTTATATATTATCTTCATTCATTTAGTAAGAATACAAATAGTTAACAGAATAAACATGTTTAAACTGTATAATTTGCACCAAAGATTTTTTTTTATGTTTTTGCTGTTAAATTATATAGTCAGCTAGTTTAATTTCATAGCTTATATATTTTTATTCAAATGTAGTTTTTCTCTGTAATGAGGAAGTGAGTATTTAGTGGACTGTGTTCAACAAAGGGTTTTAAAAAAGTGACCTTTAGTTTCACATATGATATTCTCTTGAAATAAAATTGTGCTGGTGTTGGATCAGTATTGGCCGTTTCTTGGAAAATTTGGAATACTCTGTATAATCTTACACTGCAAAATAATTACTCAAAAAAAGATTAAAAGATAACATCATAATTATTTACTGAACCCTTAATCACAATTTTATAATGCAAGCCATAAAAAAAGCAGCTCATTGTGATAATTGGCATAATCGCCAAAGCCCTAAAACAGACAATTAATCGTAATAACCATGACTACTTTTAGACATTAATCGTCAGCCAAATTTCATAATTGTGACAGCCCTATTACAGTGTTTTTTTTTTAAATCTACAACATTATATAAAAATACAAATATTTATATTGTTTACATTTTTGTTTTATATAAATGCGAAATATTAAAAAAATGAAAATATATTTTTTTATATTTTTTTAATTTTTTTTTTATTTTTTTTTATGTTTTATGATGTGATTTCGATGCTTTTTTTTATTTTTGTTTATATTTGGTGTGTCATAGTATTTATGAAAATTTATAATGAGATGAGATTTGTTTAAAATTTTAAATGAATTGACATCTACAGATTCCCAGCTAGTAAATTTAGCTTCCCAGAACATTCTGAGAACATGAGTTTCTGGTTCCCAGACATTCTAGCGTTCTCTGCCACAAAACATTAATTGCGTAAATAGAATGTTCTCTTTAGGTGTGGTGAATATTCCTATAACATTTTTATTTGGCTTCCAAAAGAATAACAATATGGCAACGTTGTTCTGTGTTTTTCTGACTAGTTCGCTCATGATTTGCCTGATCTTTCGAGTGTAACTATATAGATGTGCTGGTGAAATGTTCCTTCATCTTTCTAAAAATGTTGTAATCCTGTAGTAGAGGTTTTGTGTAGTTTTTTTGAGCTGATAAATTTTTTTTTTTCAGAGAGTTTTGATATAGTTTTTTTTTGTTTTTCTTATAACGTTCTCTGCCAAGAAACTTTGTTTACATTAATTTAACATTGCAGTAAGGTTTAGTTGTATTTGGTTTTCCATAAGGCAACATTTGTGTTTTTATGAATTACATGTTCTTTTGAGTGTTTACTTATATGTAGATGTTATGTAGACGTTTCTTCATCCTTCAAACCTTCATCAAGTCCGATGGTTCTGGCTCGATGTGACCTCCAGCCAAAGACCGAGGGCGTCGACGCGCGTCACGAAGCGTCCCACGCCGCGGGAGCCGGTGACGCAGAAGACTGGCGAGATTGTGAGGGGTAAACAAGAGTACGAGATGCTGTGAAAGAAGCGGATTACCTCACATCTCACATGTCTGACTGGATGATTCGCTCTATTGTGGCCCGAACAATGACGGCCGCGCGAGTGGGCTTAAAACCGCTAGAATCGCGCGCACAGAGCGCAATCTTCGCTGGAGACAGGCATCAACCGTCAGAGAGGTATCTGAAGACCTATATTGTGCTAAAAACTTGATTTGAACCTTTTGACACACTTTAATCTACTTTATTAGGTGTTTTGTAAGGAAAGACTGTGGCTGTCTGAGGGGAGTCTTGGAATGAAATGACCGTTACACTTGTTGATTTTGAATCCTTGCATTGGCGGGAACAAAAGCGCGGTTTGTTCTCCGTGTCCATTTGCGATGCGTTTATGGCACGCTTTGTGAATTTCATCGTGAATAGCTCTCTTATTTGTTTGTGAATGAGTAATTTGTGTGTGTGTGTGTGTGTGTGTGTGTGTGTTTGGCAGCGTTGAGCTCGAGTTTGAAATGTGCTGATCCAGTTTATGCTGCGCAAACGCTTCGCATTCAGAACGCTCTCATGATGAACGGATGAAGTTTGATTGATCGGCTCGATTCGAGCCAAATGCTGATCGCACAGAACGGCTTTTGTTTATAAACCGGTCGATGGAAGCTGAAGGGAACTGCTGGAGGACCACAGCCAAACGGTTTGTTTATTAAAAAGTTAGTAGTGAACTTACGAAAAAGTATAAAGTTTTACCTCAGTATCAACATAGTTTTTGTAATAATAGTTTAGTAGTTTTTTCTTCGTGTAGCATCATGTATCTCTTTAAAAGTGCCTTCAATAACACTGAGATCTTTCATCTTTGGACATTTAATATAGCATTAATAGTGTTTATTAGAAGCAAAATAATAGGTGGATTTCTATATGCTGTTGTGGAATATAACGATAAAATTAAAATACTTTAAAACATCATATAATGATTTTAATGACAAAAATGTATCATTTTAACTACAAACATTTATTAATAAAATAAGTAGTTTAAAGATGTCTTAAACCATTAATGACACCTCTTGAAAGTTTCTTGCAAAGTTTACTTTGGTTTGTTATACATTTTGAATATATACATGTTTATATGTTGTATATTTATTATAAAAATTGAACAATTGGATTTAATCCATCCTGTAATTTATTAGTAACGTTAGTAGTAGTATTTACATGTTGTAGGCTATATTAATTATAAAATTACACAAATACTTTTAGTTTGTCCTATAATTTATTATTAATAATGTTTATATGTTGTATATTTGTTATAAAAATTGCACAAATACATTTAATTTATCCTTTAAATCATTGTTATTGTTTATAAGTTGTACATTAAAACATACATTTAATGTATCATAATGTATTATTATTACTATTTATATTTTTGAAGTAATAAATGTTATATATTTGTTATAAAATTACACATGCGTTTAATTTATTGCATAGTTTAGTATTATTATTGTTGTTTTTTATTTACTAATATATCCATTAAAATTCATTTCCTATTTGTAATATTAACAAATATGATATTTTACCTACATTTGTACATATTGTATGTTTTAAAGTTTTTATCCTGAGGGAAAAAAAAGAAAACTGAACCATGCTTCAGTGTAATATTTTCAGATGCACTTTTACCAAAAATATGAGCAGCGTTTGCATACGCAAAACTAGCTGTGTGGTTGCCAGGCAGTTGCTATGCGGTTACTAAAGCGTTCTCATTGGCTGTTGGCACGTTGCAATGCGTTTTTGCACTTTTTCGTGTCTGGCGCGCAAACTTAAAGCCAGTTCTTCAGCACTAGTGTGTTCAGTACAGTGTTGATCAGTTAGTGAGCAGTTGTTTCATTAGCATTGATCATTAGTGAACGCGTGTGTGTGTGTTTGTTTAGGAGGCCGTTCTGATCCTCTGATTGATGGTGTTCACTCTGGTGGGAGGGGCCTCTCTGTGTGGAGCGGCGGCCCTCGTGCTCCTCATCATCTCCACGGCTACTGACTATTGGATGCAGTATCGCTACTCAGGGAACGCAGCCAATCAGGGCCTCTGGAGGTTCTGCATCAATCGCAAGTGCCACGCCCACACGCTGTCAGTGGGTGAGTGCGGTTAAATCACGGTAAACAGAGTGGGGTAACTATGACGTCACTCTGTAGGCGGATCGTCTGTTAGCATCGCATGAGTGTCATTTTTTTTGTGTATTTTGTGTTTTAATCTTACTGATATTTTGATATTTTATTTCTTTATGATATTTGTTTTTTTTCGTTTGTTTTGTTACATTAGGCGGTTGTTTTCATGAAACTTACACGTTTTGTCCATCAAGATAAACTTCACAAAATAATATAACTTTTATGAAGCTTAAATAAAAGCGCCAGAACTTAAAAGCTAAACTTAGGCTTTAAACGAACTACATCACCACGGTCGCTCACCTTCAGCGTCACCACCTCCGGCTTCTGACAACTTTTCAAACTTAATTTTAACACGGTCACTGAAAAGGATTTACTCTGAATGAATTTTAACCCACGCTACATGAACTTTTTCATGACGACGTTTAATGTCTCCGACAGCGCCATTTAGCAATTTGTTAGCTACCGTCTTTTTTTAAGAAACACAACAATTTTTTTTTATTTTTTAAGAAGCGTAAATGTAAAAAAAATCACGAGTTGGGTGTAACTGGTGTTTTATGTCGTAGAATAAAACGTGAAAGTATTTTGAGACTGTCTGAACCACGGACCTTATTTTAGGGATTTTACCAAAATCCCATTCAAAAAACCCATTGATTCTGAGACAATGGAACTGGAAGTGATAAAATGCTAACTCGCTTCCAGGTTTTTGCCTACAAAGCCATATCATAGTTCCAGCACTTTATACTCCAGAGAGACAAGACAACGGAAATTTTGCAAATATGGCATGTTTTTAATTATAGAAAAATTAAAATTATTTTTATTCATGTTTATCCATGTGGGTAAGTCAAAATTTCAAGAATATACTAATTATTTAACTTTTATAATTTTTTTAAAATGTTTTATTTCATGTTCTATGACAATGTAATTTATTATTTCAGATTTTTAAATAAACATTTGTGTGTGTGTATATTATTTATATATATATATATATGCATGTGTGTGTGTTTTAAAAGTTTTATTTCATTTCACGTTTCATGAAAATACAAAACATAATCTACTGAATGTTATAATGAATATTTTATTAAATATTTGTCATATTTTCTAATTATTAAACATATATAAACATATATACATATATAAAATATAATTTACCATCTGGTAAGAATAATATTTTAAGAGTGTTTTGTTCATTGGTATTGGAAGACTATATTATTTTTTAATGTTTTATATATAGTTATACATTATTATATTTACCTATTTCTAATCATATAATTTCATGTTCTTTCACAGTACTATATATATATATATATATATATATATATATATATATATATATATATATATATTTTTTTTTTTTTTTTTTTTTTTTTTATTTATTTATTTTTTTTTTTTTTTTTTTTTTGTAGGTCAATATTGGAAAAAAAAAAAAATATTTATTATAAAATTTTTATCCTATTAATTTTCCAAATCTCATTTGCGTTTCTATGGTAGATGTCAGAAGCTGTAGTCAGTAATCTGCTTTAATCATGTTCATGGCTCCTTGGGGAAGCCCATACTTAGAGCAAACAGGAAGTGCATTAATTGTGTGTCCCGTAGCATTCTGGGACGCCACGCGGGCTTTCATGCTGCTGTCGGTGCTGGGCTGTTTCGCTGGAGTGCTTTTGGGCGTCACTGCGTCTAAACGGCCCCGGAGCCGACGGGTGCAGACCGGAGGAATCGCCCTGCTGCTGTCCGGTCAGAAACACACACACAAAATACACCTCACACACTTCAGCTTCTGTGAAAATATGAAAAATAAAAAAAACATGCAGTAATCTGGGTCCATGTGAGTAGGACAATACGATTAAAAATTTTTTGTATTATTATTTCTTATTTTTTTGTTATTATTTATTTTCATATTTTAAATTATTATTTTTGTGTATTTTATTTTTATTTGTGGTTATGTAAATGTAGTCATTTCTGTCCATCTGAGTAGGACAGTTTTGTTTTATTTTTATTATTTGTTATATTTGCAACATAAAATTCAAGGCATTAATGTTTGCCTACAAAACCTTTACCTAAATGTATTACTTCAAAGTTATGTACCTCTAGAAGCTTGCGTTCTGCAAGTGAACAGTGTATTATTGTTCATCCCAAAGAAGCACAAAATCACTTTCACAGACTTTTACATTAACTGTTCCCTCCTGGTGAAGTGACCTGCCCAACTCAGTCCGAGCTAAAAACACATCTCTTCCATCTTTATTTGAGCCTCTAACTCTAGCACTCTCTATTCTTATTCTATTCTTTATATAAAAAAGTTTTTTAGACTGGCACTCTATTAATTTACTAACTGCTTTTCTTAAAAAAAGCTAACATTAGCTTTTCTAATCCTTTTGTAAAGATTAGTTAAGTTAAAAAATTGCACTCTATTCATTTCCTGACATGACAGTGTTTTGATTGTTTAAAACATCTACTACATTTTGAGCAGATTTCTGCTTCATAAACACTGATGTCTGTGCATTAATGATCAGCTCAGCTGCGCGAGGTTCAGTGTGTGTTGCAGTGGTTTTTATGGTCTGGTTTGCAGTGGTTTCTGCTCTGAAGCGGTCTTTGTTTCTGCAGGATTTCTTGCGCTCTTGGCTTTGGCGATCTACACCGGCATGACCATTAGCTTCTTCGGCAAACGCTACATCGACTTGAGATTCTCATGGTCGTATATCTTGGGTTGGGTCGGCATCATATTGGCTTTTGCAGCAGGTACATTTCATTTTTATAGCATGCTTTTTCATTTATTTTTTTACTAAATATGCAGGAAAAAAAAACATTTGATATATATATATATATATATATATATATATATATATATATATATATATATATATATATATATATATATATATATATATAATTTTCCTGAAAAAAAAAAATAGGTTCTGAAAAAAAAAAATAGGTGGTGAAATCTAGTTTAAAGTTTTTTTTCCAGTAGTTTGTTTGTTTTGTTTTTTTTGCAAAACATTTAATAAATATGCATTATACAAAAACAAAGGTCTAAATAAAACTTGCTTGTTTTTTTGCATTCATCATAGTACATAGTAATATTAAAAAAAAATGATTCCTGCTTTCTTCTATATACAATAAATAAATGCATAATATAAAACAAATACTCTGTATAACAAATACAATGCAATTCAACTCAACGAAAACAAGAACAAACAGTTTTGAAAATCTTATAACCTTATTTCAACAGTTCTTAAATTTTTCCACATTTTTAAAAAATTTTCCCAAAAAAAGATTTTAAAATTTTATACATTTTTTAAAATATTTTTTAAATTTTTCTATTTTTTTAAATATTCTATTTTGAATTTGTTGTACATTTTAAAGGATTTGTATATATGATTAATTCAAAAATAAATAACTATTCATAATACAAAGTATTATTTTGAACAAAGTTTTTTTTAAATTGTATTAAAATTTATTTCTAAAATTCAAATATTTTTAACTTGAATTTTTATTTACATAATTTTTCTTTCTCTTTCCAAAAATGTAATAAAAAATCATAATAGTTCTTAATAACTGTATAAAAAATCATAAATAACAGTGAGTAAATGTTTGTGTTTGTGTATGGTGTATTTCAGGCATCCTGCAGCTCTGTGCGTATCAGAGGGGCGTCTCTGAAGCAGCACCTGCGAGCGTCTCTGACAGCTGAAGCTCAAACATCTCAACATGAAATAAATGGCATTTGGAGTCTTTCTGTGGGAGATGATTTATTTCTCACAGGATTATTGGTGCAGCACGATTTAAGGCATAACTGGTTAGGAGTTATGATTCTGTTTCTCCAGTAGATGGCGTTCAGATACAAAACACCCTCAGATGAGGATTGATCAGCACAAAGATACTGATCAGATTTAATTTCTCTACATTGCTAACTCAACATGAAATACATACAGAAACAGTGACAGCAGTAACGCTTTTAAAATATTAACGTAAAAAAGAACCTGATTCACAGTTTGCCTTTTTCAAGCAGTTTCTGTAAACATGAAGAAATAAAATCTTGGAATAATACAACACTATAACAATTTTTGGCAGTAATTTCTAGATTTACATAAAATAAATTACTGGTTTTCATTTCTCCCTTTTTTCATTTGTTACGTATGTTTGTCACAAACACTTAAAAAGTAAACAGCATATGTATTAGAAATTACACAATTTTATGGAGTTAATAATTTATGCACATAAAAATATCCATATCTATATTGAATACCAGTGTCAAAGGTTACACTAATGCTTAACACAATATATGCTGACATTTTATAATATAATTTTTTAAATTTTATGTATATAAACTAATGAAACAACTTAACATTTAATTAACAAACACTTATAAAGTTGACAAACTAAAATATATATACTATGAAGTTTATTACCAAATTTAAACACGTTTCAATGTCGCAAGTTTCCCAGAAGTCATTGCGCGACCGTGTTATAATCACACTCATCCTCTTTATTTGTACTTTGTTTCGCGCTGCACAGTTTCCACGATGTTCTGGTGGCAAAATAATAACTGAAGCTGTCCAGTGCGCAGTTCATGCTGGACACGCACATCGCGCCGTGAACGAAATTATGCGCGATAAACTGCTCGTGGCAGGAGTGGTCATAAGCCTGCGTGACGTACTTGAAGAAAAATCCAAAGTGGATGGGAAAGAAACACACGACGAAAACAATCAGATTAGCCACGATGATGAACATACACTGGATCTTCTCAGAATGAGATCCGATTTCCAACTGTTTCTTTAATTTGACAATGACGCTAATGGAGCAGAAGAGCATGATGAGGAACGGCACGAGGAACCCGTTGATGTTAAGAACCAAAATGAAGGTCAACGGTAATACCCCTGCTTTGTTTTTCTGGAAGCACTTAATCGTAGTATTTCCCTCTGGTTCGTCCACACGATGGAACGCGGCGCTGGACGAGCACGTGACCAGCCAAATGAGCGCGCAAACCAGCAGCGCGTTTCTGCAGCACAAGATTTCCCGCGCTTTTAACGGATACTCGATGGCCACGTAGCGCACGACGCATATCGCGGTGACCGTGTAGATGCTCACGTACATGTTGACGTAATAAACCGACACGAGGACGTAACACAGCTCTTTGTTGGTTTGGTCCCAGAGTCGCGATCTTTCCCAGCCGTAGGACGCGATGCGGACGGGAAGAAGCATGAGCACGACGCAGTCCGCGATCGCCATGTTGGTGATGTAGATGTTCATGTAGGTCCAGTCGGCTCTGGGACGGCGGCAGAACGTCACTAAGACGTAAATGTTCCCCAGGACGCCGAGGATGAAGGTGGGAACCAATGCGGCGATCTGGAAGTTCTGGACGCCCGCGGTGATGTTCAGCGTGCAGTTAGGCATCTTCAACCTGACAGAAATTGTAATAAAAAATATATATATTAAAAATGGATGGAATAGGATGAATGCAGGTAAAGTGGGCCATTTAACCCACTGGCCCTCTTTGTTTAGGAGTCACACTTGCCTCCTTCGCTGTAAAAAGTGACCGATGCCTTGAAATGTAACTTCATTTTTTTTCCCAGGAAAATCAGTGTAATATATTTTTGCTTATTATTTATGATTTTGGGGGAATTTTATGAATACTATTCAATATTTATACAATTTTAATGAGCTATTGTCTCCATTAGAATTAATATATTTTTCAACTTATTTTTTATAAATGCAATATTTCACATTAAAATAGAGTGAGGGCATTTAAAATCAATTTTTTTGTAAGTAATGTTGCGTAACATCTTGATTTAGCACCCTGTATAGATATTTACATGAGACATTAAAATCTTGTTGGATTCTGTTACCGTTATTTTTTTTAGACATGGAAAATTTCTTCACATTTTTTTTTTTTGTAACCGTGTCATGGTGAAAGTCGAAAAACCCTTTGACATGAGTTCTAAATGCAGGTTTGCTCACTTGGATATATTATCTAGATTTATATTTAGACATAATTAAACATTAAAAAAAAATTTACATATAAAAACAATTTTATAGCATTTATAAAAATCTCCTTTTGCTTTTTAGTTTTGAAGTGGCAGAGAGTTCTTCAACTCACTGAGATCTAAAGGACGAGGAGAAAAAATGTAGATGAATCACTTTAAAATATTCAGATGGCCTATTCTTGAATATGAACTAAACGATTTATCTCATTTACCCATAGGCCCTACTCATGGATAAAAAAAAAACACAATTATAGCATTTATAAAACATCAGCATAGTTTTCAAATCACTGTTTTTGCTTTTATAAAAATGTTGTTTTTCAAATATTTGGCATTGTTTTGATTTGAAGTTTGAAGTTTTTTAAATCTAAACAGTTTTTTAATTTTATAGTTGTCAAAATGAATTCATTGCAACAGTTTTGTCAAACCTAAATCGAGCTCTGTACAAAGAAGAAAAAAAAACAGTTATCTTTTGAAACCCATTCTGCAATAAAGTGAAAAAGGGTGGAAGTCAACAGCACGTAAATGCCAGAATAAAAAAATGAGTTATTTTATGAATTTAAATATGGTTTTATTTCAACACTACAAATTAAAGAAAAATAAGCGCATATTTTCTAGTACAACTGCACTGTGCTCACATTTAGCCTACTTGCTGTGCATTAAATCACAAATAAAAAACTACAGAGGCTGTCATCTATCTTGCGCCCTGTTGTGATCTCGAATTGCCGAATATTTCAGTACATGCATCTGAGAGACCTTCTGAAACGTGATGCATAGCTACGTGCATGCACGGTCTTGCAGCTTAGAATTTAGAACAGGAAAGTTTGTTTCACTGAGATATCATCTGATCAGACCGCAGGTCAGTGTTATTCTACTGGAGCTCATTTGGCACCTGTTCCTTTTCCGCTCTTGTTTGACTCGTGCGCTGAGGGCGAGCTGCTGAAAAATCCCCCTTTAGTTGTGGTCGTAAAAAGAAACGGCGGTTCCGGGTTTTAATAGGTTTATAATCAATACATTTTTGAATTCATTCAAATGCTAAAAACCATTAAAAAAAAAAGTTTCATTACATTAATTTGAACAACTAAGCTATGATTATTTATAACGTTTTATTTCAGCAAAATGTGCCATATACTGCATACCCCGCCCGTTTTTGCACCACTGACACACACACACACACACACACACACACACACACTCAACATTACAATAAAGAAAAATATGAGAGTGAACCCAGAACACAAGCAGTGTCGACCCAGATCCAGCCGCACGCATTTCATGTGGGCCAGATGTGGGCTGACACTATGTTTCTTTCTGGGAAACCAACATTAGGAAACTCGAGAAACTTGAAAGTCTGTCGAATCAAAAACTCTTACCTTTTCACGTGCCCAACTTGAGAAAAGAACAGAGATCTTTTCATCTACTGGTGGAATAACAGATAAACATTCTATCCTTCAAAAGCAAAACCGCATAGCATAGCCTAAGTTCTTACTTTATACAAACATTGTACAATGCATTAAACACAAACATAATGCATCGAGACGGACCTAGGTCACATACATAAATAGTGTGGGTGAGCTATGACGTCACTCTGTAGGCGGATCGGCGGTTAGCATCGCACTGGTTCCCTCCACAAAAAACCTATAGGATTTTTCCATAAGCTTTTGGATTATCGCAAAAAAAATAAGCTCCGTGTTCAACCATAATTCATGAAACTTACACGTTTTGTCCATCAAGATAATCTTCACAAGATAATGTAACTTTGATGAATTTGAAGCCTAAATAAAAGCAGAACTTAACAGCTAAACTTAGGCTATAACTGAACCACAGCACCACGGTCGCTCGCCTTCAGCGGTTTCAAACTTGATTTAGGCTACTCTGTATATGAATTTTTAATCCACGCTACATGAACCTTTCATATAAACTGGAATAAATACAAAACTAGAGCCAAACTAAAACTGAAATGAGACATTAAAGGGGTCATACGATGCTTTTTTTTAAAGATCATTGTTTTGTGTATTTGGTGTAACAGAATATGTTGACATGCTTTAATGTTAAAAAACACATTATTTTTCAAATACTGTACATTATTGCAGGTCCTCTATGCCCCGCCTCTCTCAAATGCATAATTTTCTACAAAGTCCCTCCTCCTGACAAGCGCAGTCTGCTCTGATTGGCCAACTGACCCAGTGCTTTGTGATTGGCCGAACACCTCAAGCACTCTTTGGAAATGTAACGCCCCTTTCCATAATCGCGAGCTTCATCTTTCAAAATAAATGTAAAGACAGTTCATAATGTCCTTAGTGTTACCATAAGTTCAAGCCCGAAAGAGGAACAGAGTTGAGTGACAGACACGGTGATGTAGCTCGTATGTGTTTGCTTTTGCTTTCTCCTAGATACACACAGCATCTCACTGTCATGACTGCTTCAACACTAACTGCAGTTACTGAAACCACGCTGCCTTTCTTTGCATGGACATTTGGCCGGCATTACGCAAATATTTCCACATAGTGACGTAGAGATGTCGGGGCGTGTTAGAACGAGCCTTTTAGGGGGTGTGGCAGAGTCTTAACTTTGATAAAGAATATCTCTTTGGATTTGGGACTTTAGTCTTTGCAACTTTACAGATCTTCTTTATGCACCAAGAGCTTGTAACACTCCAAAGAGAAAGGAAAAACTGAAATCGCATCATATGACCCCTTTAATAATAAATAGTATAGTGAATAAATGAAATAATCATCACTGAAGGACATATGAAAGCACGTATTTCTGTACATTTCGAAATAAGGTGCATTAAAAGTCAATTAATCCTTGATTAATGCAAATATTTTAATTAAAAAAGTGTCTCCACGAACTATTCAATAAAATTCTAGTGCATTTAATCTATTAAATAACAGCAGAGTGAGCGAGTTTTTGGATATGGTAAGATTAAACATATTTATTCAACCTTCTTTTTTAAGATATGTAACAGTTTAAAAAAATCACGAGTGGGGTGTAACTGGTGTGTTTTTTGTCGTAGAATAAAACATGAAAGTATCTTGAGCCTGTGTGAACCAGGACCTTATTTTAGGAATTTTACCAAAATCCCATTCCAAAAACCCATTGATTTTGAGACAATGGAACTGGAAGTAATAAAATGCTAACTCGCTTCCGGGTCTTTGCCTACAAAGCGATATCATAGTTCCAGCACTCTATTCTCTCTGCTGGAAAACATAGCTTTGTTTTGTAAAACGGTAGTAAGTCATTAGCAGGACCACCCACCGTGTCCACAAAAACAAATGAGATCACAAGAGGGCCATTAAACTCAAGACGTCAGAGTAGAAATACAAACATTTATTACTAATCTACTTATTGTACAGATTAATAGTAAATTCATAGTTAGAATTCAGTTTTTTTAATCATGCAAAAGCTTTGTTTAATACTGTAACCCTTTTTTATGAAAACAGAGCGTATACAATGTTTAAAAAGGAACCATATAATAAAAAATCCCAGTCGAAACAATTATGTAGGCGTACTAACTGCACACGAAACCGTGTTGTTATCACATTCACCTTCTGTATTGTTAGTGTCATTCATGCAGCACATATTCCAGGACGTTTTGGTTGCGAAAAAATAGCTAAAGCAGTCCAAACCGCAGTTCATGTTGGAAATGCAAAGAGCAACGTGCAGGAAGTTGTGCGCGATCTGTTTATAGTAACAGCTTTCGTCGTCATCTATGTTTTCGTACTTGTTTTGCACGATGTATTTAACAAGGTAACCCAAGTGGACGGGGAGAAAGCATATGATGAAAACAAGTAAATTGGCAACGATGATAAACATGCATTGGATCTTCTCAGAACGCGATCCAACGTCCAGCTCTTTCCTTAAAGTGCAAACGACTGTAACAGAGCAGAACAGCATGATGAGCAATGGCACTAGGAATCCGACGATGACCAACAACAAAACGAAATGCAACGACAATGCTCCCTTGACCCTCTGGAAGCACATTTTCTTGTCGTTACTGGAGTCCGTAATGAAGTAAACTGGGCTGATGGAGCAAATGGTGAGCCATATGAGCGTGCAAACCACCAGAGCGTTCCTGCAAGAGAAGACACTCCTGGCCTTCATGGGATACTTGATGGCCACATACCGCACCACACTTATGGCCATGATGATGAAGATACTCACGTACATGTTGACGTAATAAACTGACAAAACAAAATTACACAGCCCCTTTAAATGCTCTTCCAACAGCCTGCTGTAGTAATGAATCTTAACGGGCAGGAACATCAGCAGAGCGCAGTCGGCGATGGCCATGTTGGTGATGTAGACATTCATGTAGGTCCATTTTGCTCTGGGACGGCGGCAGAACATCACCAAGACGTAAATGTTCCCCAGGACCCCGAAAATGAAGGTGGGAATGGAAGTGACTTTTTGTAGGTTCTCAACTGTGGTGGTGGTATTAAGGGTGCAGTTCTTCATCTTCAACCTGTGGGAAATGAAAAGGATGATTTGAAAACCAAAATCAGTGAGCAAAACCAAAGAATTAAGGTTCTCGGCAGAAAAGTATTTTTTTGCAGTCTCGGTTGTTTGAATTGAAGTTGCAAGAAGTAGATATAAACTTTCAATTGAGAAAAATGTCAGAATTGCGAGAAATAAAGTCCCAATTCTGAGTTTTTTCCTCACAACTGCAAGTTTATCTTGTAAGTGACTTTTTTTCCTACAATTGTGTTTATTTCTCACAACTATGATTTTCTTGCAATTCTGACTCTCACAATTGTGAGTTTATATCTCTCGAATGTGTTTCAGATTTTTTTTTTTTTTTGTGAGTTTATATATATCTATTAATTTTTTTTTTTTTCACACAATTTTGAATTTGTATATATATCTCACAATTCTGACTTTTTTCACATTATGCTTTTGTCTTTCACTTAAAACACATGAAACACACAGTGTCTATACGACATGGCGGTGGCGCCAACAACAATACTACAATGTGAATAAAAGGTACGCCTTCTTTCTTTGTGTGAACATTTGGGCAGCGTTATGCAAATCTTCCCACATACTGACGTAGAGATGTGGAGGCGTGTTAGAACGAGCTGCTTCAGAGGGGTGTGGTTGACTCTTAACTTTTATAAGAATATCTCTTTGGATTTTAGACTTTAGTCTTTGCAACTTCACAGATCTTCTTTATTCACCAAGAGCTTGTAACACTCCAAAGAGAAAGGTAAACTTGAAATCGCATCATATCCTTTAAAATGAACTTTTTCCCTCACACCTGCAAGTTTATATCAATTCTGACTTTCCCACAATTCTGACTTTTTTCACACAGTTGTGAGTTTATATCTTGCAATTCTGACTTTATTTCTCGCAACTGCAAGATATAAAGTCCCAACTGCGGGTTGTAAAGTCCAATTCTGAGGAAATTAAAATACTATCTCGAGAGTTTATATCCTGCAATTCTGACTTTATTTCTCAGATTTGCACATATATCATGCAAAAGTCAGAACTGTGAAACGTTAACTCTGGAAAAAGAAAGTCAGAATGACTTAAATGAAATTAAATAAAAAGTCAAAAAAAAAATTCCATAGCTCACTAATATGTTATTTGGGAAACCAAAAATGCCATCACTGCGAAACACCCTTGATTTTAAAGATTGTACTCCAAGTCTTTGAAAAGTCATGCAACTGTATGATGCGTTTGCCTCATTTGTTGGAAGAGCAAAGGCAGAACATACAGTTAAGTATCTCTTCTTGAGGTTTTGAATTCCTTTAGGGCAGATAAATGATGTCAATGGTCATTTTTTTTAAACAGTCTCATTTAAACAGTCATTCCCGCATACAACACAAGAAAGCAAAAATAATCAATGCGAATCTCCAACAGTAGATAAAACTCCCTTACCTTTCCACACGCACTAGAACAGTTTGTTCCTGATGAAGTCTGGAGAAAACTGATGATCCCAAGCACAATAGAGTTAACTTTAAAGATTTGTTTACTCTAGCTAAGCCAAGTCCTTAACGAGTCATGAACCAACTTGCATTAATTTTTCCAGACCCACTGACGAGAGAAATATGACACGTTTTGCAAGTATCCCTAAATATGGCAACTGGATCACGCAAATACGCTTTTCTGTCACGATGGGAATGAGCCTGGTCTCGCTGGGCTGTCCGCGTGAACGCGCCTGCAACGCCAACAAATGCAGTGGTTACGCGTTCATGGTTTCCTCCGGGTTTCTTCCATTTGTGTGCAAAAACTTACCAGATTAACATGCAGATCAGTTTTGAGCCTATCATGACTTTTGCAGAGGTACAGATTGATCTGAATAATGAACACAGGCAAGGAACAAAATACATTTACATGGAGTTGCATGCAGTTAAATTTGATTCCTGAACTAATGACTCGTATGAACCGGTTCTTTTTAGTGAATCCAAACAGAGCGACCAGTATAACGTTTAAGATGATTCATAAATGCAAGCTCTTCTTAGAAAATATAAGTCAGACACTGAAACGAATTGCAGTGTTTATGATTCTTCTTTGGCGAAAAAAATTTGGTCAGATTTTTTTAATGTTTATCCAATCTTATTTTGTAAGTTTCATTTTTCTTTTTGTTTTAAAGCTGCCTTTGGATTGTGTGACTACTCAAAAGAGAATACAGGGAAATGGTACACAATACATTTGTTTCCTGCTAGCTAAATTTCACATTCATAAGAAAAAGTTTAAAGTTATAGACAAGTATATGATAATTATCTAAAGTTCTGTCAATCTTAAAACTATGTATTTCTGTATTCTTCCTTTGTGTCTTTATTTATTTATGTATGTATTTATTTTCCGTTTGGTTCCGTTTTGTATTTGTTGTGAATATATGCCTATAATTGAAATAAAGAAAAGAGAAACCAGTGAAAGTTGATTCCTGAACTAATGACTCGTTTGAACCGATTCTTTTTAAGTGAATCCAAACGTAGAGCGCGACCTTGTTTCTGAACTAATGACTTTTGCGAACCGGTTCTTTTTAATGAATCCAAAACATGCGAGCAATGAACAATAGTCAACATTAAGAGACATAAAATAGACATAAAAATGTTAATATATTTTTAAATTTGGCATTAATATCGATGAATATGTGCTGTAAAAGATGCCTCCATTACACCCAATGCAGTTTCAAACATTTTCACTCTTTCCTTTCTAACTTTAACTGACTTAACTTTCCATATTTTTAAAATGAGTTTTAAAAACGCCTGTTTTATGCATTAATCTGATTATCCCTGCCTGCAACAAAAGCTGGACATCCTACTCCTACAAACAAATTCCTGTAGTGATAAATATAGATCAGACTTACAGGGAACTAAAACATCGGAAACACTGCATTTCCTCAGCACACGATTCAAACACTGCCAAAGCCAGTCTCACAGAATCACCCCTTGTGAAAAAGAAGTGTGCTTAATTGTGTTAAAAGTGTACTTCGTGTGAACTTCAGATCTTAAAAGAATACATTGTCAGTGAAGATTGTGTTGTCAGGAAATCTGCTGTTTACGGGAAATCTGAAGGAACATCTCCCAGCATTCTACCGCCATGTTACCCTTTTTTCCTTTTCTTGCTTTCCTCAAGGTGTTTTTATTTTTTTTTTTTTTTTTTTTTACTTTCACTTTCCTGCCTCTTTGAAAAATTTCCATTCACACAGGGGCAGCTGTGGCCTTATGGTTAGAGAGTTGGACAGAGGTTTGAGTCTCGGTGCTGGCAGGAGTTGTAGGTTGGAGGGAGTGAATGAACAGCGCTCTCTTCCACCCTCAATACCGATGGCTGAAGTGCCCTTGAGCAAGGCACTGAAACCCCCAGTTGCTCCCTGGGCACTGGATCTATAGCTGCCCGCTGCTCCAGGTGTGTGTTCACAGTGTGTTCACTTCTCACTGCTGTGTGTGTGCACTTGGAGGGGTTAAACGCAGAGCACCAATTCTGAGTATGGGTTACCATACTTGGCAAATGTCACATGTTCACTTTTAGACTGTGGAGTGATGGTGTGAAGCTTCTGGGACATTGACAGACAGCAGCACTTTCTAGCAAGTTACATTTGGAGTTTTTTTTTTTTTTTTTTTTTTATTATTAATTTATTTAGTCAGATTTTTTGCATTCACTCATGCTGGAGCAAGATTTTAGAAGAAAACTTTAAGTCCTGTTTAATGTTGGTGCTAGTAAAGGTTTGAGAACTAATGGCCTGGTTTCACAGACAGGGCTTAGACTAAGCCAGGATCATAGTTCAATAAGGACTTTTCATTTTCATTGCTGAAAAAAACATTACTGGTGTGCATTTTGATATTTTTAAAGATCTTTTGCCAGTTTTCTTTCAGTTGAAACAGCTCAGACTGGTATTTTAGTCCGTTAGTTTTTAGTTTTGGGCTGGTCTTAAGCCTTGTCTGTGAAACCAGGGGTAGAAGTAACACAGTTTGGTAATGTTTTAAAATATGTTCTCATTTGTTTTACATGAAATGATATATATATATATTTTTTTAAGTGTTTTTTTGTTATTTGTTTTATATGTTATTATATATATATGTATTTTTTTGAGTGTGTGTTTGTAGTAAATTTTGACCCAATGAGGAAACAGGCTCATACATCTTACAGAATGATGTTTTCTGTGATGGCGAGATTAGGTTCTTTTGTAAGTGATTTTGCATTGTTCTCCAGACTCTTTCTAATAAGTGAGTTGAAGTGTTGTAACTGTGTATAGTGTTGGGTTTTTCTTGTACATCAACAAAAAGCTTTTTTTTGTTGTTTTTTTTTGTTTTATTTTTTTTGTAAATGTAATGTAAAGGGTTTTCCATTTTGTGTTTGCATTGATTGTAACTACGTAATTAAGAGATTTTAAATTTTTTAATTTAAATATACTAAATTTTAACATCATTGCCAGAGATATGACATTGAAGTATATTTAAGTTCACATTAATTGCTTATTCAGAAGTACATATTTACCATATTTCAAAGTACATATAAAAAATACTAAAGTCCCACTTAAGCGGTTCAGAAATATCACTCAAAAGTTAAACTTTTTGCAATAAATGTAATTTTAAACTGTAATATATATGAAATTAAGTACAAATTATATGCATTTATGTGGTCGAAAACATCACACTTTAATTTCAGTAAAGAATACACTTAAGTGTGAATTAAATGCATTTTAGTTTCAGATTAATTGCTTGTCAGTACATTAGTTGTACACTTTAACCATATTTTAAAAACACTAGAAGCAATTATGAACATATACTTGTACATAAAAAGATGTACTAAAAAGTCCCACTTAAGTGGTTAAAAAAAAAAAAACACTCAAAAGTTCAACTCATTGCATTTAATAGAATGTTAAAATGTGATTCATTTTAAATAAATGACAAATACAAATCTGATTATCCCTGCCCGCAACAAAAGCTGGACATCCTGAAAGTCGTATAACCAAATTCCTGTAGCGATAAATATTAGATCAGACTTACAGGGAACTAAAACATCGGAAACACTGCATTTCCTTAGCACTTGATTTATTCAAACAATGCCAAAGCCAGTCTCACAGAGACTACTTTGAATTACACATTAGGCAATAAATAGACCAAACAAGGTGTTTACCCACATATCGATACAAAAACAATAACACTTCAATAGTGCAATATAAACCAATTATTAAAGTTGGGATTCTTGCATTGTGGTTATTAGACAGTCATTCAGGGGACTTTGAGGCCTGGCGACTAGATGAAATGTTGTGTAAATTCATTTGCATGGATCAGTCACACAAGGAATCTCCATTTGAGGGGAAAAAAAAAATGCATGCATTCATTCGCACAAGAAATTCCCAGGAAATCTGCAGTCCATCCATGTTTATTCCACCAGCACCTGCGGACTGAAAACCAGCAGAGTGAGTCCGCCAGCAGATGACCAAGATACCAAAACTGAGGAGCAGCAATCCCATGATGCACTGCGAGTCAGTCCCAGCCCTGAGTGAGAGGTTCTTAGCACCATCCAATGTCCCAGACCCTCAATATAGCGTCCCCACACTTTAAAGTGCACTCGAATGGTTACACGTCTTTCATCACTTGAACATATTGCAACATTTACGAACACACGTACACACACAAAAATCATGCATATTTTGGACCACGTCATTTTCGTCAAGTATCGCTATTCGTCTCGTTAGGAGTCCTGAATGGAAATGCTCCATTTGGGTTTGCGCAAACATGCATGCTTGGCTTGAGCCGCAAATCAGACGTTTAACAATACCACATCCATCTCTTCTTGCACAATACAATCTTTTTTTTTTTTTTTTCATTCGGAACATGTCGACTACTTCGTCTCCTTAAAGTATAAAAAGACAAGAAATGTTACAAAAACTTATTAAATACCTGATCTGAACATTTCTTGTGCATAGACTGTACATACAATAATACTAAGACCAGTACCATACGATATTACCAAAACCAGTAATATCGCAACCCCTTATACAACATTGTTATTCATAATTTTTTTCGATGGTCATAAGTTGTCAAATGAAGGCGCTACAATGAGTATGGGTTGGCTAGCTAGCTTAGCTATTTTTTAGCGTTAAAATTAAACCAGGAATAATCACAACCCCTTATACAAAATTTTTTTTTTTTTTGATAACGCTAGCCATCAAAAATAGGGAACCTGGGACGAAAGTTGGACGAAAAATGGATGAATGTTATTTGTGACATTTTTTGATGGACAAACACTTGTGCTGTAATGAGTAAGAGTTGGCTAGCTCGCCATTTTTTTCATTAAACCGAAATCAGTAATAGCGCAAAACCTTATATGACAAAGTTAATTGCTCTATTTTTGATGATCGTAAAAGTGGTACAAATGCGCTGCAATGAGTAAGCGTTGTACAGTAACATCGCAACCCTTGTACCAAAAATCTTCAGAGGAAGAAAGAAACCGAAAGACTGATGAAGAAGATAGTCAAAGGAAGAAGATAAAAATGATTTTTTTTGATGGTAGAAAAGTGGTGAAACGATGGCGGTGCAATGAGTAATAACATGAAATTCTTTCCACAGAAGCAGTTTGTTTTTGTTGTCTTTGACAGTACTCCAAAACCTGTTGTCTTTGGCTATTTTTGGGCGAGTCGCTGCAGCGCTAACACAGACCGAACGGCTGCGAGCAAAGACATGCCCACGTCTCGTCAACACTGGCGTCTTGTAAGCACGTGCCCTTTGGTGGTTATCTTCTTGGCAAAGACACACAGAGTTGGTGATTGGTGCATATGCAAACAAAGGTCCTTCCCAGCATTCCCTGCTGCGGCTAGTGGATCTTTAAAAAGGGTTTTTGGTGGCTCTTTCCAAAGTTCTGATGGATGGAGATCTCTTACGTTTCTTTGTACCTGAAAGAACAAAAAAAAATACAAATTTTCTGATGCTGCTTTGAGGTTTACACATGCAAAACTATGATTATAACATGACACTATTTACCCGCTTTGCAAGGTGAATTCGGGAAGCGCTCCGAGAGACGTCAACTGCTCTTCTAAGGCCACGATACGCAGGCCGATATAGCCAGACGACAACAAGAGCAGAAACACCCTAAACGAGACAAAAACACGTCACTTTACACAACCAAACGATCTCGGCGTACAGTTAGATGCACATTTAGTATCAGGGCATCTGAAAATCACAATAACAATACAGCTGCATACCGGCAAGATGAGACTTGTTTGCCTGGAAACCACTTATATATAGACAACTAGAGTCACACTGAAAGGAATCTAATCACTGAGCTCATGATTATTAGTCACTAATACTATGGATGAAGCAATGTAGATATTTCAGTCATACTGTCATGTGTTCGTCTTATATTTTTATCTTTTTCCTCAGCATTTTAATCAATCTTGCAGTCTTCCTGGGAACCACAGTTCCCTTGGAATTACAGTTCACTTGGGAACTAAATGTTTTGAGAACTTGAGAATTGTTTATTACACAGAATCTGTGCCAATGTCATGGATCATAATGTCAGAGACACTTGGCCGTCGAGTGTAATCTGGGCTCCTCCTCAACGCATCCTATAAATGCTGCCATGTGTCCTCAGTGTTGCCAAGTCTGCGGTTTTTCTGCATAATTGGGATACTTTAAGATGGTTGCTGCTGGCTGTTTCTCATGTCCGCTGGTTACAGCGACCCAAATACATTTAGTCATTTAGCAGATGCTGTTATCCAAAGCGACTTACAATCGGAGGATACATAAAGAGATTCTACTTGAGGCAAACAGATACAGGAAGTGCTTCTAATACCAAGTTTTAGACATTGTTCAAATAAGTGCAAGCTAGAAAGAGAAGGAATAAATAAATACAAAAGACAACTGTTTTTTTTATTTTTTTTTATTTTATGATGAAGTCAAGTAGTTTTGAAAGAGATGAGTTTTCAGCTGTCACTTGAAAACTGTCAGGGATTCTGGATAGGGGTGGGAAGATCATTCCACCAGCCAGGAATGGTGAACGAGAAAGTTCTGGAAAGTGATTTTGGAAAGGGCCTGATCTGACCAATAACGTGATATTTAGCTCTTGCAATGTGAATTTTACTGGGGGAACCCCACCAAAAAAATATGTATTTTACCCCCCGGAATGTGTTTTTTAACGCCATTGAGCTAGTTTTGAGTAGCAATTGGGCAGGGTTTTTTTTTGTGAAAACCTGGCAACCCTGTGTGTCTTTCACACATCCAGTCTGGTTTTCTTCATTAGTAACATGCAGTTATATAGGAGGTGTTGGATTTTATCTTTAGCTCATTGTATTCTCTTATTTAGACCACAGGTTAAGTAAAAATATGAATATGCAAAAAAAGGCCAATTGGTAAATCATAACATACATTTATGTAGTCGCCAATGGCGACCTCAGCAAAAAGTTCACACGCAAATTGATATTTTGACCGTTTTAGTCACAGGCTGGAGCCCTGAATGTTGTCAAATTATTTTCAGTAAATATTTGTACATTTCTAATTTGTGACTCAGGACCACAAAACCAGTCATAAAGTGTCAATTTTTCAAAATTGAGATGTATACACCATCTGAAAGCTGAATAAATAATCACTCCATTGATGTATGGTTTGTTAGGACAGCACAATATTTGGCAGATACACAACTATTTGAAAATCTGGAATGTGAGGGTGCAAAAAAAAAGAAAAACGCCTTTAATATTGTCCAAATGAAGTCTTTAGCAATGCATATCACTAATCAGAAATTAAGTTTTGATATATTTACGGTAGGAAATTTACAAAATACCTTTATGGAACATGATCTTTACTTAATATCCTAATGATTTTTGGCATAAAATGAAAATCAATAATTTTGACCCAGACAATGTATTTTTGGCTATTGCTACAAATATACCCCAGCGACTTCAGACTGCTTTTGTGCTCCAGAGTCACATTTAATAAATATCTGATACATATTTTTAGCAGATATTTAAATTTTTTTTTTTACTAAACTTCATTGATACAATGTAATACTATATATATATATATATATATATATTTTTTTTTTTTTTTTTTTTTTTTTTTTTTTTAACTATTTGTATAACACTTAAATTTTTGGTAATATTTTTGTAAATATATTTTGTAAATATTTACTGTGAAATTGTAAATACAGGAGTGCGTTACAGCTAAAGCCGTGGCATGAATACTCACAGGATCAAGTAGACGAGCAGCAGAGTGTTGAGGTTGCTGATTTCTCTTTGGATGAGGAGAGATCGTGCTCGATCCGTCACGTTCCAAACCCACGAGCTTCCTGCGGAGAGAGGAAGCAGAATCTGCGTTAGCCAATCAAACGCATCATCACTCCGAGTCATTCAGATCTGCAGGCCGGCGCGTGTCGTACCCCTGTATTCCTCACTCAAGCTCTCGTCTGGCGTCTGCGGTGAGCCGCGAGTCGCAGACGGGCTTCTAATCGTAGTGTTTTCTGAAACGCAGAAGCAAACACAGTATCTTAACACCTTTCTCTCAGAGTCACGCAGCTGAGAGACGTTCAGCGGGGAGTTCACGAACCTGGAGTGAGTCGAGACGCAGACAGATCGACCGCAGGAGGAACATCGTACGAGTCGTCCAGACTGGACTGGCTGGAGTTCTGCTGGGAGAGACGCAGGTTTAGCGTCAGCACGCATCGGTACAGTACAGATCCAATCGAGCGCGGAGCCGCACTTACCACCAGCTTGGCCTGATCGAAGCTGTTCTCCGCTGATGACAGGAGAGGGCTGCTGTTGGCACTTCCGTCCTGTCAGGAACGAGAGCGGCCACACGTCAGGAGCGAGTTAAACACATGAACACCGGTCAAATCACGTCAGCAAACACTCACTCACCTCCAGCTGAGGACAGACGGCTCGCAGCAGCTTGTAGCAGCCTTCTCTGTTCCGCAGAGACACGAATAAATACTGCAGCACAGAGAGAGGAATACAATTATTAATTCATTACATGATACTTAAATATACTACAGATACAAGAAATTCCCAAAATGAATATAAAAACAATCTTATTTAAATACAAGTAAATCTCAAAATAAAAATAAAGTCAAGAATTTCTAATGCATATTTAAATCGAAAATATTAGTATTTTTCTTTTTTTAGGCTTAGTCTTTTTTTTTTAGGACAAATAATTAAATTTGTGTGTGTAATGCCATTATTCTCAATTATAATTTTTTTTATAAAACAAATATTTGTTATTAATTAGCATTAATCAATACATTTCGCTAAAAGAATTACAATCTTTTTAGTAATTATTAATCAGTATGTTTCACAAAACAAAACATTTATTAATTGTTGTTTTAAATTAATAAGTGTTAACTGGTATATTAAATATGGTACTAAGTTTTAGTAATTAACCTTTATCAGTATTGTTTCACAAAAATTCACTGTAAAACATTTTTATTAATACATTTTATTTATTAGCTTTAATCAATGTGTATCAGTAAAAAAAATTGTAAAATGATTTTAAGTGACATTAATAACTAAAAATTACTGTAATATTTATTTTTTTAATAATTAGAATTAATTGGTACGTTTCACTTTTAAAAAAAATCCTAAAATACATTTTTAATTTTATTTTGTTTCACTTTAAAAAATCCTAAAATACATTTTTATTAATATATTTTATTAATTTTTAATTAATTAATAAAAATTACTCAGTAAAACAAATTTTTTTAATTTAATTGGAATTAACTAAAAATTATTAATCTACATTTTTTTCTTCAAAAAATAGGATTAGTCGGTAAATTAATGTATGTTTCACAAAAAAATGGATTAAATTAAAAAAAAACATGGTAATATAAAAAAAAAAAAAATAGTACTTAATTTGCATTAATTCATATTTTCGTCATTTTTCAGAGGACAATGTGTTTAATAGTGTAAAAGTGTTTGAGGCTGAGACCTTCTCTCCGTCTGTGGTCCGGACAGAGATAGCGTTTGGCACGAGCAGCGCTGTGTTCTGTTTCTTCAGGACGGTCACACTGGCGACGGGAACGATCACCTGAAACACACACACAGGGGTCTGTTAGCCTGCGGGGTGATGGCAGCTCTGGGTGCATGCGTGCGGATCGGACGGTTCCTTACCTTGGTGTCTTTGAGCAGCACAGAGGAGAAGAAGCACAGGCTGCTGTCGCTGATGTACAGACGGCCGTGGTAAGGCACTTCCTTCTGCAGCGCACAGATGTAAGCTGCAAACACAGCATCAGACACACGTGATGCCGTGTGGGGAAGAAGCATGGCCTTGCTTTGGTGTTTTTGTGCCTGTCTCTAAAAGTGTGGATGTTCTTGTGTCTCGGGGATTTCTGGGAAGAGTTTGTGGAATGTTTTGTTGTGCTTCATAAAACTCTGAGAAGAAAGGAAATGAGAATTTAGAAAGGTTTTATGCATGTTAGATTTTAAAAAGATGAATGAAAAGTCGTCTTACACTTCTCGAGTTGAGGCTGTCGCTTCGATCCAAAGGTCTGTCGACATCAAGAGTGTGAGACCTGCCAATAAAACAGCACACATTTCAACACTACTAAAAGGTAGAAGTAGTAGTAGTAATTAAATTACACAGACATTTTTAGATAATTTTTTAAAGATTTTAAAATATATTTTAAAAGTACATTAATTTTTCTTTCTTTTTCTTTTTTTAAATAAATTCAGCTTTATTTCTTAATTGAATTTTTTCAAGATGTTTTATATAAAATGTAATTTGATTTGAAGTAAAACAAATACTTTTTGTAATAATTTTTCCTTTACATTAATTAAATCTTTCTTTATATATAAAAAAGCCTGGTATAATATTTTATATATATTATTTAATTTGCTGTGGAGAAAATATTTGTTTATATATTATAAACAAATATATGTAATATGAAACACATTGTAAATAATATAAAGAATTTTAAAATAATATATTCATACCTTTTAAAAAAAATTCTTTACAAATACATATTTTAGATATTATTGATTGCCAAATGATTAAATATAATCTTTATATTTACAAAGTATTTTAAAAAGTATTTATATTTTAATGAATACTTAAAAGATTTGTTTTTTCCAAAAACACATTTTAGATATAATTGATTGCCAAATAAATATAAGTTTTATTATAAAATATTTCATAAAATATTTCATTTAATAAATATTTAAGCATTTAATTTATTGAATCTACGATTTTTTAAAGACACACACACACACTTAAAATTCTTTAAAACATTTCTTACACACACACACACACTTAAAATTCTTTAAAACATTTCTTTATAATTTTAGTATTTGTTTCTTTAAAATATTTTTATTCCTCTAGATGAACATATCACATATTTTAGATATTGAAGGCCATTAAAAAAAAACAGTAACAAAATGATAATTAATAAATAATTCTGACCAGCTGAACAATTATTAATAAATTATTTACCTATCCATCCACCCATTCATATCCAGTTTCCTAACAGTTAACAGTGTCGTATTGACCATTAGAGTAATTGTTACTCTAATTTTACAGCAGCAGAACTGGTTCAACACAAATCAGTCGCTCTTGTACCTGGGCAGGACCTGCTGGCTCAGGCTCTTGGTCTGCTGCTGCATCTCCAGCTGATTCTCCTCCAAACTGAATGCTTTCCTGCTCCCCAGCTTGGCTTTCGTCCTCCCCTTCTTGGCCTTGGCAGGAATCGTCCCGGCGTCCACCGCATAGCTGTGAAAACATCGCAAAACCACTGTCAGCCTCATAACTGACGCTCACACCTCTCAACTTCACCCTTAAACAGCATCGGAGTTTACGAGGCAATGCCAACGCTTATAAAACACAGACAGATGTGCAATACATGGCATTTAGCTTCTTTAATAAGGTCAATAGCAAGAATAACGACAGCTTTACGAGTTTCTCTCAGGCAATGATTCGAGTGTAATGGCTTAACAGACTCAAAGTAAACATATAAAACACACCAACTGCATTTCACTCCGACCTCGATTTCCCAACCACAGCAGTAAAAACTCAAGAATAAACACTACAGACTGGAAAACAACCTTCAAAGGGAACGCCGCACCAATTTTCGCTTGGAAATTGCGAGTAAATTTCAAAAAGTTACACACCGAACGCAGCCCATTGAATGGAAACGAACTCCAATGACATGAAAAGTGCTACTCTACCATACCTGTAGATATTATGTCCATTCCTGCGAGATAATCGTAAACTCAATGATCGGTTCATCCTCACAAGTGTACAAAATTGGCTTCAAGCCATAACGCTGGAGTCTGACACTCAGCCAGAAGCAATAAATACATTTAAAAAAAAAAAAAAAAAAAAATCTAATCACTCAGCAAGTCTAAATAACACAGCTCTGGTCTGCAGCCGCACTCCTACTGCCTTCCTATGTACGCAAATGAGGGGGCGGGGCTAGAATGGAGCTCTTGGATGCAGTTGAACCAAAGGGAGTGTCTTCCTTCCACTGTATGCAAATAAATGGGCGGGGCTGAGGACAAAGTTCCAGTCTGCGGTCGTGTTCCAATGAACTGCTTGTTCTGTATGCAAATGCGAGTGGGCGGAGTCTCTGACCTCAGATGGTGTGACTGTGGGTTGCTGATGTAATGGAACACCTGCAGGTCAAAACATGCTGAGAAACACTGGAGCTTTTGAAAAGAAGCGAAAGCGAATGAGTTTACAGTGAAAAGATTGATGATTTATAGAAGCGAAAGTCAAATCGCTGTAATTTTTTCACCTGAAAGGAACTCAAAGTAGCTACGGAACGCTTCCTCATTCAACTTGGAGGTTTTTGGGTAATCGAGAGCCTTCAGTGTCTGTTTTGGTGGCTACATGCTAAGCACAGCTGCTGGAAAGCACACATCACCTTTCCCAGCATTCAGAGCCATTAAATTTACGACTCCAGGACAAAGGTGTGACTTGCTGAAATATAGGTTAAAAGACATTATATGACATGCAATAAAAACACATGCAGTCATATGACCAAGTATGCCGAGTATGTATCACACTTTGACGAATATGAATTACTTTCAAATTACTATAAATATAAATACCATATAATATTTAATTTGTTTTAGAAACAAATTAGTTTTTTTTTTTTACACATGAAAATGGCAGATACAAGTATAATATTACATATAATTTTATAATAACTTCTTTTTCTTTAAATAAATAGATTTTCCCTTACATATGAAAATAATTCAAATGGCAAATTAATAAATAATATTGTTTTCATAAAGGAAAAAAGCTTGTTTTGCATTAATTAATTTTTATACATTTATTAATTATATATAAATATAAAAAACAATTATAATTAATTTAATTAAAACAAGCCTTTTTTATGAAATCAATATTAATATTAAAGGCAAAATAAACATTTACTTTTTAAAAAATCTTTTTTAATTTTTAAATTATACATGAACTTATTACATACATTAAAAAATACTTTTAAAATATGTAAATAAATATTTATTTAAATGACCATAATGAAATAAATAGGTTAAAAGACATGTAATAAACACACCGAGCAGGCATACAGGGTAATAATGTCCAGTTACAATTTGTGTCATGATTACGAATGACTCTCAAATGCCACGGAAACATTCTGAGCTCATCTGTGGGGGAAGGGAAGCGTTTACGGCACGCAAGAATACAAAAGAAACCATTACAACACAAGGACCTGGCAGCCACTGAAAGAACATCTCGAATTAGACGTTTTAGAGCTCAGCCAGCTTTTGTTTGGTTGTTTCGGTCTTGAAACCTTTGGATATGAAAGCAAATCCATGCATGTAGTACGCAAACACATTCAAACCGGACCTGCATCTTTGCGCAAATTTGGCACAAAATAAATGCTGATTAACACTAAAGGATACCTCCTAGATGTCTCAACATGTTACTAAAAGAAGCAAGAAATAATGCAATATATCTGTTCTTAATGTTATTTGCTTATGTTAAGTTTTCTCTTCCGGACTACATGAAAACACGCAACATATGCAAAATTTAATTGAGGAAGTAAACAATTAAAAATAAAGTTCATGTGGAACCACTGGGACACAGCTAGAGACTTAAACTGCTATGGATGGATGGATATTATGTTACGTATTAAAAATTTAATTGAGGGAGTAAACTTTCTTTTTATAAAAATTTTTTTCTCTATATGGGAAATTTTTTCTCTATATATGAAAATGCCTTATTTTCGATATTGGGAAAGGCCAAAAACATGTAACTTTAAAAAAGAAAAATTGTGTGTATATGTTTAAAAAAATTGTGTGTGCGTATGTATATAAGAAAATATATAAGAACATTTTTTCTTATTGCAATTTGTATTGTTTTAAGTTGCATTTTAATTAAACAAAAAAAATTACTAAAAAGAGTTACTAAAATTATAATTACTACTACTGGTAAAATACAAATTAATAAATATAAAATATTAAAAATAACTATTGTTAACTAGCATTACGCTAACTAGCATTATTGTTTAGTAATATTGTATAAATTGTTCTGCATACAGAAAAATCAAAGAATGAAACATTAATTATTCATTTGATCAATCTCAATGGTTATTCTGATAAGATAATATAATATGAAAAAATAATGTAATTCTGTGATTATACAATGCAATTTTGGTAATATAGCTAGTAACTTTTTACTGCATTACACAAAATATTTATTTACACAAAGTGGTTAAACTTAGCATAAACTCAAGCTATTAATATAATGCATCACTCCATTTCCTTCATGCAAAATGTCAAAGCTTGTTATACTTTTCCATTCAGCGTAAAAGTCACATTCACAACACACTTCATATTGCAGATCTATTTTAAGACCCCTCAAATCTCATCCGCACCGGCTTCACCTTTAACCAGCATCAATAACCCACAGCTCACACTGCAGACCAACTTCCCATCACACCAGCTGAAAGTGCTGTTTCTCATGTCTGAGCTTGTGTATTCAGAGGATTCGAGAATCTGCCACCGCGCTGTGGCCATTTACAGGAAACGCAATCCAGAAAAGGCATTTGGGAAGGTCACACATAAACGAAAGTGCTTGCATTAAATCAATAAAACACACTGTTCAAACACTTTCATTCAATGCATTAGGGTTTAAACAGTGTGTAAATCCGGTTTCGTGACGTTAGAACAATAAGAAAAGGATCCAGAAATCCTGTTCAACAGTCTTGAACAAACCTTGCGACTTCTATTTAGCCTAAAGACGCGCAGTGATTTAGAACGCAGACAACAAGCATCAAACATCCCCTGCAGAATCATCCGATGCTGATGATAAAATAAAGCTCGCAAAGACGCCACAAGAGCTCAAACCACAGCAGATAAGCATTAAACAGCGGCACAAGATGCATCAGAAACATGCTAAACAAGGAAATGTGTCAGCGTTCAAGGCCCGTTCTCAGCGATGAACGTTTATCGCGCACGCCTTTGTGCTGGAAACGAAAGTTCAGTCTTTGCATATGAGTCAAAACATTTGATTTTTCTGATTAATTTGCGTGAATAAAAACAAAACTAGTCAACGTTTTGCTCTTTAAAGCTGTTTGGATTCAATCAGCTAGCTATGAAAACAAATTCCCACCAAGCTAGCGGCTCAACCACGCATTTGCAGCTGCTCACCATCGTATATCAGAGCTAAAACAGCCGTAAACATCTCCTACCTTCCCAAATCCTCACACACGGCCGTATCCACCTGGTTTAGATCCTTCTCGCCATCCATCGCCACGTCTTCTCAGAGCTAGTAACGACTGAACCGCTTCTAACCAGCTGAACTAGATGCTGAGCAATGGGGTCTAAAGGTTTCCTTTACAGCTGCTCCGTTATGGAAAAAGTGAGATAATGAGGCACAGGGAAGCCAAAGTGGGAGCCGAGGGAGGGATAAAGGATCCTCTGCCGGCCCACTCCGCTCACCTCCAACTGTGGCAGCTGGAGGAGCCCACAATGGCCCATTTGGATGCCATTGAAGAAATGCAAACTACAGAAGACAAGACTCAAGACATGCAAACAAAGGCCTCGCTGGTGGGCACCCTATTGTCTTTGCGGTGGGGTAGAGAGTCAACAAACACATTGCAAAACTGGAGAAAAATCCCCTACAAGACCAGGACTTTTCTGCAAGGATCTGATTTGGCTTTAAGTATATCGTGAAGTTTCTGTGTGAACTGGAAAGTGCTTTCCAACAGCTTTGAGAGTGCTAAAAAATGGTTAGTTTGAAGTTAGATAAATACTACTAGAATTTAGACTTTTTTTGATCAATTACAAACCCAAATACAACAAATTCGAAACAATACATGAAAAAATTTCATTTAAACCCAGTTTAAGCCTTTAAAACACTAAATTCTGGCTTTAAAAGCATAAAAAGATTAGGTTAGTTTGAAGTTAAATACTATAATAATTTAAAAAAATTTAATCAATTACAAATGCAGATACAACAGATTCAAAACAAATACACAGGAAAAACTGACCAAAATCCAGTATAATCCTGTAAAAACACTAAAGTCTGACTTTGAATGTGCCAAAAAATAGTTACTTTTACGTTTTATATGTACGTTTAATTAATTACAAATCCAAACACAACAAATGCAAAACAATTTATGGAAAACCGACCAAAATCCATTTCAAGCCTGTAAAAACGCTAAATTCTGACTTTGAATGTGCCAAAAGAATGGTTACTTTTGGTTATGGTTACTAATTGTTAGCATACGTAATTTAATAAACAAGTACTATTATAATACACAGAAAAACGGATCAATCAAGCTTACGCATGTAAAAACAACAAAATTCTGACTTTCATTGGGAAAAAGGTTACGGATTAAAAATATAAATTATGATAATATTTGTTCACTTCAACTAAATCCAAACACAAATTAAAAATGAATACATGGAAACTGACCAAAACCCAATAACTTTTGAAAAGAAAATTTAAACACTAAAACTATTACCGAGCACAACATAAAAATGAACCAATAACCAAGATTTCTGTATCTAATCATCCCTGATAAGTTACATTTTTCCTCAAGACAACTAAGAAAATAAATTCAAACTGGTGTTATTTTAGTATCATTGAATTACTATTATTTTGAATTAGTTTTTATACCACCAATTTCATTTTTATTTTAATTTGAGTTAAGGTGTTAGTAATTTAGTTGTGTTTTTCTCTCTTTTAATGTCCATGGATTGTACAAATTTTTATTTCACTTTAAGTTTTAGTTATTTTAGGAAATTAAGTTAAACTAAATGGAAATGAAAAATGTAGCAGCTGTGTGTTGAACATTATTTTTTATTTTGAGTGATAAAATTAATTAGTCAGAGTAGTGATTTTTTACTTATTATGTTGTTGTTGTTATTATAATTTTTTTAGGAGTGTGACCACCTTATGTGACCACCTTATGTTTTGTTGGTGGTTTATCACTGAACCTTTTCTCCATCTGAACCCTGACCTCCTTATACCATTATAAATCGGAATGATTCATCCCCGGCCTAATGCACACTGCACTTACACAAGCATTCAAGGCTAATGTTTCACAATGGAAATGCATTAGCTTATATTTAGTTGTTAAGTGGTGACGTAAGAAGCGCTGTTTCTGGGTCCAAGCCTCAACTGGCTTCACTTGAGAATACTACCTCAGCAGCCGATTATGAGCACTGTTTATTCATATTCAAGATTTAAGCTAAACGTTTTCAAACTTACAGTGTACACTACAGTCTTCATGCTCACAGTGTCCCAAACACAAATTATTTTTATTTATTTATATTTTCATTGTCTGGCTATTTGGGATTTCGGTATGGATTTAAAGGTTAGGATTATATATTTTTTTGGTAGTATTATATCACAGTGTGAGTGTATATAAGCACTTTTGTTGTTTTCTCGTGGTATCTGATAGAACGTTTGGACACGGAAGCGGTGATGTCAGACTTAACAAGCGGATACGTCCACACCTTTCTCAGGGCATTCTGTACTTCTGTTTATAAACAAGACGCCATGTTCTATCAGAGAACATTAAGTGAGGGTTTACTCTGTTTCTTGGAGCAGACTAGCATTACATGATATGGAGAATATCAGGTCAGTTTTCATTACATAAGCATAAGACTTTCACGCTCCGTAAAACACAAGTGTACTAGATCACCATTGGTTGACAGATGGGAGGTTCTGTCAGCTGGAACGCATTCAAACATCACTGCCAAGAAGCTGGCATGTAAATCAGGGATCGACAGGTTGAATTTTGCCAGCGCTGCACACCAGGAAATCATAGATCATTTTCAAGAAAGCCTCCGTTAGATTTCACCAGTTGAGCAAGTCATGTATTTCCCAACTTGCAAAATGAAAGCACTTGAGCGGAAGCAGTCAAACCACACGTAGAGAATAGAAGGTCATTCATCAAACTGTGATAAATGATCTGAGTGGGTGTTTGCTGAAAAAAAGTGATGTGTTAACCACATGAAAACCTGAGCTTCAGCTATACCATTTAATCAACAACAAACCACACCGAGTTGTCCTATACCTCTAAAAAAAACTAATCTAAACATAAAAACTACATGAAGTCCAAAGTTCAAATCCATCTCTCAAAATACGCCAAAACTTGGTCTGAAGACTCAAGATTAGTTGCAAAAGAAACTAGCCCAAAAACAAAGGTCAAACTCTAAGCGAGACTCTTAAAACTTGGTGTGTAACCATGAAATCAGAGCTAACATCCACAAAGAAAGGCGTAGGACAAGGATTAGGCCTTGACATATATAGAGCCATGATGTTAGTTCAAGAGCCAACACCGATCCCTGTGGGCAAACAACAGCTTGCCACTTGTGGACGGGGGCCAAACCTACGACACAGAGGACATTTGTGCAAATCATGTGGCTTGAATGCATCAGTCTCACTTCTTCAGTCTAAACAGAAAGAGGCCTT
Organism: Cyprinus carpio; assembly: GCF_018340385.1. Taxonomy (NCBI): domain Eukaryota; kingdom Metazoa; phylum Chordata; class Actinopteri; order Cypriniformes; family Cyprinidae; genus Cyprinus; species Cyprinus carpio. Next base: position 14,264,198 of record NC_056618.1, read on the forward strand.
TCTTTCCATGGACCAATAGAGTCCAAAAGTGGAAATTCCAACCAGGAATCACATGAAACTGAGAATATCTTGTTCTTTTGGTGCAGTTCTTATAGCTTAGGGGAACTTTGCTTTGGGGAAGTACATAACGCAAGTATTGTTTTCAGTAAAGGTGCAGAAGGATGAGGGCACCAATATGTCATGGTTGTGTCATCGGTGTGAAATGCTGGGGACTGGAATGTTGAGACCCTTGAACGTTTGCAGGCAACAGGTTAACGAAGATATAAGAATGTTGATTGGAATTGATGTACTAAGAGGTAGAAAGACTTTAACCTGCTACACCTGGAAGCCACATTAAAATTTACAAGGAGTGGTCCAAAGTTACTCATGGGAACTGACCTTCTAAAATAACCTCGACTCTATCCAAACAACGTTCCTTATGTAGTAGCGCCGCTCAAAAGCAGTTGTGCAAGACCTCAAGTATAACTTGTGTCCTTTACTGGTTGTGTTAATGATAAGCGGTCAGGGCCCATAGTTTTCTTTACAAGGCTCGGAGAAGCTAATTTGGGAAACAGAATTAGCCCAGACAGCTTGTCCACACCTAGCACACCACCTGGAACAAGCTTTTGGGCTAAAAATAGACGCATATAGATAACACGACCCACGTGTTGGAATACCAATACAACAGAGGGTCTATGAGATCATGTGTTTATCTGGAGAAATGCTTGACAATCTAAATCCCAGTTTATACTTCTGTGTCGAACCTACGGCGTAGGCTATGTGTAGTACAGCGTAGCCTGACGTGCACCTCTCCAAAAATCTAACAGCTTGTCAATTCTACGCGGACCGCAAGCGCTGTGAGTTGTCTGCTCATGCCCCTCCCTCCGTATGTACTTGAGTTTTGTGTGTGTTTATGTGCACTTTAACATATTTTAATGTTACACCTTCTTATATAAAATAAAAAAACAAAGAACAACTGTCTTATCTATTATACTACATAGCATTATACACTATCACTATACATTATCACTAGTTGTCCGTGACCAACAATGTTGATCTGCCATGGTACAAGTCCTTGTGGAGATTGAAAGAATGGCATCTTCTCTTGCTCCATTGTTGTCTCCTTTTAGTAGTTTTAAATATTGATTTGATATTTATTTGCTGTCGTCACGGCTATAATGCTTCTCTGACGAGCTGCTTCTTCTTCGGCTTTTGCCGTGGTACTGCAGGTTACACCAGCAACATGCCCTTGCACACTGCAGACTAGCGGTCTGCATGTGTACTCCACATCGAAGCGGACAATGACAGATAAGTATAAATGAAAACTGACGCATAGCCTACGGCGTAGGTCCGAGGCAGAAGTATAAATCAGCCTTAAAGCACTTACTGGGCATTGTGATGTAACGTCGAAACTTAGCGCTTGCCGTAATTTGATTATGACACATTCCAGCTCCAAATTAAGTTTAGGACCATCATTGAAGACAAAGCAATTTGGCCAAGAAAAAAGTTAATTTGCATTTAAACTGCCCGAGTGAATGGAAAACTTGCACCTTGATGAGGGTTAGAAATTTGAAGCATAATGGCTATGTGGATTGGTTTGTTTATGTCACAATTGCAGATGAGGGCTGCACCATTCATGCTACACAGGTATAAGAATAGCTGGTATAGTAATAGGTATATTTCCATCAAATGGCTGAATGTAAATGAATGCAAGTTACAAGTAACTCTCTCATTGGATGGCGAGTCAGGGGAATCAGCTCTGGTCTAAAACTAGCCCAGTAATTCCTTTACAATAGCTTGAGTGATGTGATCCAGGTACAATACCGGTTTAACGACTCTAATAATAACCAACACAAAGACAAGTCCTCAAAAACAAGTCCTGATATTATATTACACCGCAGGGCTGGTTTTTAGGAGTTTGGAGGTTTTTAAGGTGACTAACAATGTAAATACAATAAAAACATGGTATTATCACGGTGGTCAGATATACATCATTGCATAAATGAACATGCATATACAATATTATATATGCACCATAGTAATACCATATTTCACAAGATCATGCCCAAACACACACTGGTACTAGCATGATAAATGTCAAAAACAACATTACTATTATCACCACAGTACATATAAAAACTGTGGTGAAATAAAAACATGGTTCAGCAATGGAAGATGGCATTTTACCATAGTATTTTACTCTAAGAGTAAAAATAATTAATAATAATAATAATAAATATATATATATATTGTTTCACTGCCATAGTTGTCTTGTCAGACAATACCATGGTGTTTTAACATGTACCATAGTAATTTTTGGTAGTCAAATGCTCTATCATGGTACCTGTCCAAAAACACAGTGGTATTAACCCCATGTTTTTTTTTTTTAAATAAATAAACTGTACCACAATAAATGGAATGCAATAAAAACCATTAATAATTGGGATAATTTTATGATGTGTAAAACGACGTGTAAATAAACAATTTATTCACTATAAAGACATATAAAGTCATAAATAAATGATCTCTAATCGGTATTTGAATAAGATAATCAACGGGAAGCAATAATGTCATCACACGCGTGCACGCGCACACATAGTAGGGTGGATTATGACTATAAAACTTCACCAATCTGACCTTTATATATCTATAAAAACCGCGCTCATCACACAGCCTTATCGAAACAAACACTCTAGCACTTATAACACGAACACAACATTAACATATATGTAAATGAGCGACGTATATGACATTATCGGATGTCAACAGCTGATAGCGGTTCTTCTCACCTCTCCTTCATTAAATGCTTGATTCGCGATATGGCGCTCTCGTCGATCTTTCTCAGAAACGTTTTCAATCTCTCCCTCTTGTTTTCCAGCATTCTTCCTCAACGCAGATCGACACACGCCGACAAAAAGACGCCGTTTAACGAGGATGCGATGATCCGGTTTCTCTTCGGCGTCCCATGAGCGCGTTCTGATTAACAAAATGAGACAAAATCGGACCAAGTGCTGGCGGCCAATCAGCGCGCATCTGATCAGCCACGGTGTCCAATCGCGGCGCGACAGTCGCGCTCGGACTCCGCCCATGCCCTTCTATGGGAAGGACGCGTGTCTGCATGCAACGTGGTGGTAAAGGGGGAAGTCGGGGTGGAGAACTAGTGTAGATGGTTGATTATACTCTGGGCGTTTGTGTTTTTAACTCTGTTCTCACATGTTTTGATACGATCATGTGTTTGAACACGTTATGCGTGTCTAAATGTTGATTAGTGGTGGATCTGAGGCTTAGTATTATTATTACTATTAAATATTTATGTTGAATTGATGTATAAATTAAACAGATTGCATGCAGACTGGTCTTATCAGCGTATAGAGTGAGTGAATATCCATCTATCTATCTATCTATCTATCTATCTATCTATCTATCTATCTATCTATCTATCTATCTCTGTTTCTCTTATTTTTGATGCATAAATTAAACCGCATATGACAGTAGTCAGTAAGGAAATAAGTTAGTAGCTATGTAAGTAAATAATAATATATCCTACATTAATAGTAAAGTGTAAGTTAAAACATAACCAATGTTTCCTGAATATTCAGAATTTGAGCCTATAAAAGAAAAAATACAGTTTAATCAATAATTAAAAATGTTGTGTTTGAATATGCCAGGGCTGGTTAAAAAAATAATATTAATAAAAAAATGTGAATTGAATAGTGGCTGGTTAAAAAAATGAAGTAAATAATATTAATAATAATTAAAAAAAAAAGGTAAACGCTTTCATTAATGCCGGGGGCCAGTAAATTAGAATAAAATAAATCTATCTATCTATCTATCTATCTATCTCTGTTTCTCTTATTTTTATAGAACACTGGAGTCCTCAGGCTGCAAAATTTCATAATCAAACTCATGCTCTGCTGCACAAAATCGCATTTCAACACAGTTTCCCTCAGATCGACTCATAGCTTTTGCACACATGACATCTCATGACCTGCATACGCCCTTTTATGCATTAAACATCGCGGGAGCTATGTGTGTGCAGTCGGTATTTAGAGGAAGGAGTTGACACAGCAGCTCGTGTTACACTCGCTATCTGAACAGAGGAGGCACTGTACCCACAGCACAGGACAAATATCAGATCCACAGCCAGTTCCTGATATCAGACCGCAGCTCAGATGACCTCTGAATATTTCTCATGAAGACTTCTGTTATGTCATGAGCCCAGTTTGTTCAGAATAAATCTGAGGTTGCAAATGTGTGCTGCATGGGGTTTGCCAAGTATTGGCTTTAAACGTCATTTGTGGTTGACTTGAAGACTTGTTGCTTGCTACAGTGCTTCTGGTGAAATAGAAGCAGCAAATACAGTATCATACAACAAACACTACATTTTTATACAAAAATACAATGCAGTACTTCTCAAATAACATTCTTGCTTACGCTAAACTATTCTTTAGCTGTTAAAGGAGTAGTTTACCCAAAAATGAAAGTTTGCTAAAAATGTGCTCACCTTCAGGGCCATCTGAGAGGTAAACAAGTTTGTTTCTTCATCATATTTGGAGAAATGTAGCATTCTATCACTTGCTCACCTATGGATGTGAATGGGTGCCGTCAGAATGAGAGTCCAAACAGCTGGTAAAAACATCACAATAATCCACAAGTAAATTGTAATCCAATAAGTAATCTGATTAATCCCATGAAGCCTAATCAAAACTGCATTTGTGAGAAATAAATCCATCATTAAGATGTTTTTAACTAAAATACAAATCCACAAGACATAATAACGCTTCCTCCGGTGAAATATTTGTCTGGTCTTAATCAGGAGAGAAATCTGCACAGATCATGCACTGTTTAGAAGCCAAAACAGCTCTAAATAAATATGTGGCTGGATTTTGATGTGAAAGACAACAGGAGATGGACTTTTTCACTGGAGGAAGTGTTATTGTGGATTATGGATTTCTATTTTAGTTTAAATGTTTTAATGATGGATTTGTTTCTTACAAACACACACACAGATTTTGTCTTCTCAAGATGTGAACTGAAGTGGTGTGGATTACGTGTGGATTATTGTGATGTTTTTATCAGCTGTTTGGACTCTCATTCTGACGGCACCCATTCACATCCATTGGTGAGCAAGTGATGGTATGCTACATTTCTCCAAATCTGATGTAGAAACAAACTCATCTACATCTCGGATGGCCTGAGGGTGAGCAAATTTTCAGCAAATGCTCATTTTTGGCCGAACTACTCCTTTAGATCAGCTTATTATTTGACCAAACGCTGCATCTCTGTTGTGAAGACCGTCCCCTCTGCCAGCTCTACAGACAGATGGTCTCCAGGTTCCCCGCGGGTCGCTTCACTTCAGGTGTTCGTCCTGCTCTCCAGTGTCACCCATAAGATCTCTAGCTCAACAGGTTTTGGGTTTCCACTAAGCAGGGCCAGAAACCGCTCACCTGTGCAGCGTTGCCTGGCTACCCTCATCTTTAATTTAACACGGCAGACCCAACTGCAGACGGCCGCCGACGCCTCGCTCTTCACCATGCAGGAGTCCGAGAAGACGACGAGCAACCCAGAGCCCATGCAGAACGGAGAGGCCATGAGTCCGGACGCACAGGACTCCAGAGGACCGCCGGGGGATGAGGAGAACCAGGGAGCCATCCCATCAGCGCCACCGCTGCCCCAGGAGCCTCTGCCGTGTCCGAGGCCCAGACTGGTGTTTCACACGCAGCTGGCACACGGGAGCCCAACGGGACGCATTCACGGCTTCACCAATGTTAGGGAGCTTTACGCCAAGATCGCAGAGGTCTTCGACATCTCCGCTTCTGAGGTACGGCGAAAAAAAAAAAAGAGTCTTTTGGGTCAAAGGAGTGGTGTGTGGGTCATTTGTTTCTTTGAAAGTATACTGGAGTTTGCCCTTAAGGTAGTAAATGTCTTGTTTGAAAGTTGCTAGATAATGTATCGCGCATTAGTTATCTTGATTGTTACAGCTATTAAAATTGATAGCAATTTTAAATTGTTTTAACAATTTTAAATTGTTTTAGACGAAGAACATTTATCTGTTTGTTTGTCTGTTTAAATTTACTAGCCACTGGCACATTTTAAAACATTTTACAAATATGTATTATTTTTAATAATTCATTTGTTAATTTCATTTATTTATCACTAACCAGCCAATGGCATATAAAAAAAGATTATTTTTATTTATCATTTTTTACACACACACACACACACACACACACACACACACACACCACACAATATACATTATATATATATATTGTTTAAATACATTTTTATTTATTAGCCACTGGCATAAATTAAAATATTTATTTATTTATTCTATGAGTTTACTAGCCACTGATATATGAAAATATTTATTTATTTATTTTACTAGTTTACTAGCCACTGACATATATGAAAATATTTATTATTTGTATTTATTTATTTATGTTTTCCCCCATTTACTAGCCACTAGCATGTAGTTAATTATTTTTGCATCATTTTGTAACCAAAATAATTTATTTAACAGACAAACAAACAAATAAATGTTCTATGTCTAAAACATTTTTTTTTAAAAAAATATTTAGTAAAATGCCTTGAACAATTAAAAAGTTTTGTTTTTTTAAATAAAAATACCGAAATGTTTTCTATGCCTGAGCACAGGACTTGCTGGAAATAAAGTTTTATTTCATCAGTCATCTTGGTCTCCTTAGGCAAATAAATAAATAAATAAATGTTTTTAATATGACCATATGTTTTTAAACGTATTAGTTTTAGTATTTGTATAAAACATTAAATAAAAAATGTTTTAAACAGTTAAACAAAATTTTAACTATTATTAAACTAATAAATAAAGTTGTTTTTTTTAGTTTTGTGCGCTGCTTGTTCATCACCAGATCAGGTTACATAACCAATCAGTTTTATCTGTAGCCTAATCTTTTCTTCAGAATCACTGTACTGTAAAAAAAAAAAAATCACACAGTTTCAGGAGAAAATGTCCTTCAAGAACATGTTATCAAGACACTTCAGCACTTTCGGAGGGGTCAAGGCTAGAATAATTACGTGTTTATCTCAACACAAACAAACATGCTTCAGTTTGAGTCGAAAGTTCACTAGAAAGACTTAAAGGTCACATGAGCTTTCAAACCGCTATAAATAATTGCGTCTTCCTCACACTTATAGCTATGAAAAGCTGAAAATATTTAATATTGTTTGTTTTTCGCACATATTAGGTGTAATGATAAATATAAAAAGACTTTTAAACAAGAAGACTCGCGCCTAATTTCTAAGAAACAGGAGCGTTAGCATCTGTAAACACGAACACAAATCAAGTTTTACTCAACGTTTATCGATGCTAGCTACCTATATGACTCCCTAACACACAATATCAGTTATATTCTAGCAGAGTTACCCTGAAAGCACTAGTTAACCAAACCACCACAGCGCCATCCTGTGTGCCATCTTGGCGCGCTTACGATTGAAAACGGCGGGAAAGGCTCAGGTGTCCGTTTTCTCTGTAGTCTGACGCACGTGTGTTTATTTTCAACTCCAGATCCTCTTCTGCACGCTGAACTCGCACAAAGTGGACATGCAGAAGCTGCTGGGAGGTCAGATCGGGCTGGAGGACTTCATCTTCGCGCACGTGAGGGGAGAAACCAAAGAGGTGGAGGTCGTTAAAACCGAGGACGCGCTCGGCCTGACCATCACCGACAACGGCGCGGGATACGCCTTCATCAAAGTGCGCGCTATTAGCCGTTTAACGGTTTCTGGAGTGTCGCGAATCTTAACATTTGAGTTCTAAAACGAAATAGAACTCTGGAACAGAACAAAATAAAAACAAAAGCAAAACAGAATCAATAAATAAATAAAATAAAATAAAATAACGTAAATAAATAAAAATGCTAAATGTTTTCGCACATGCCAGTAGTCATTAAGTAAATAAGTAAGTAGCTAAGTAAATAATTAAATATCCTACATTAATAGTAAAGTGTAAGTTAAACATAACCAATGTTTCCTGGATATTCCTGAATTTGAGCCTATAAAAGAAAAATACAGTTAATCAATAATTAAATGTTGTGTTTGAATAGTGGCTGGTTAAAAAAATGAAGTAAATAATATTAATAATAATTAAAAAAAAGGTAAACGCTTTCATTAATGCCAGAGGCCAGTAAATTAGAATAAAATAAAAGATATATAAAATGTTTCATATGGCTAGTAAATAAGGGGGGAAATTTAATAAATAAAGTGGGTATGATCAAATGAACCAGCACATTTTCTGGAAAAACAAGCTTTTAAAATTTGAACCTCCAAAATCAAAATACAATCCTGGGAAAAGTAAATAAGTAATAAAAGTAATAATAAATAAATGAACAAAAATAAATAATGAATAAATAAAATATTTTTTAAAGTAAATAAGTAATAAAAGTAATAATAAATAAATGAACAAAAATAAATAATGAATAAACACATGCATTTTTGATGAAATGTTACTTTCTGAAAAATAAATAAATAAATAAAAATGAAGGATGTCAAGCTAAAAAAATAATCAAAAATAAATAAATAAATAAAAATGAAGGATGTCAAAAACGGTTTAGACGTTTGCAAATAGTGAAATAAAAGTTATAGACGTATGCAAATGTAAAAATGTAAAAAAACTGGACTATATATAAATATGTATTTAATTTTATATTATAATATTATTTGTTTTTATTTTTTTGTGTTTTGTTTTAGAGGATAAAGGAAGGCAGCACCATTGACCAAATAAAGACGGTGTGTGTCGGCGATCACATCGAGGCCATTAATGACCAGAGCATTGTGGGATGTCGGCATTATGAAGTGGCGAAGATGCTAAAGGAGCAGCAGAGAGGAACACCATTCACCCTGCGCCTGGTCGAGCCCAAGAAAGCCTTCGGTGAGTACTCATATTACTATCTCATATCACATCAACACATGCTTCTCGTCATCAAAACATCCACGTAATACACCTGACATCAATTAACATCACTTAACTACTGGTTAACTGAAAGTATAAGCAGTTACATCAACTTAGTCTTAAAAACGCACTCTGGACCTTATACAGGTGCACCTTAATAAATGAGAATGTCGTGGAAAAGTTCATTTATTTCAGTAATTCAACTCAAATTGTGAAATTCCTGTATTAAATAAATTCAGTGCACACAGACTGAAGTAGTTTAAGTCTTTGGTTCTTTAAATTGTGATGATTTAGGCTCACATTTAACAAAAACCCACCAGGAGAATATTTAGGAGAATAGCGCCATCATGTGTTCACACTATGGAATAACATTGTGGTATAAGCCTATTAAGGTATTTACTTAAATCATACAGTAGTATATGAATGAAAATTTTTTTTATGAGAATAGCGCCATCATGTGTTCACAAATTATTTGTGAAAAACTAAATGTTATTTTATGTATGTATATATATATATACTACATTTTTAATATATATGTATATATATATATATATATATATATATAGTATATTGATAACTCTTTAGTTATCTGTAATATTTAATATTTAATATATTAGTGTTTGTGTTTGTGTATATATTTGTTTAAATATTTACACAAACACACAGTATATTACATTTATTTAAATAAAAAATGTGTAGTGGCCAATATATTGAAGAGTAGAACCCCATCATGTGGTCAAACAGTGGAAAGAAGTGTTAAATTATAAAAAGTATTAATAATTTAATTTAAATAAATATTACAAAATGCGTTTCAAATATATTATTGTTTTAAAAATATGGAATTTTTAGATATTTATACGAGTAGGATATTACTAGGCTATAGATATTTAAATAGTTAGAAGTGTATTATTTAAATAATTGTAAATAATATATGTAATAAATGCATAGTAAAGTAATATTTGTTAATGTAAATAAACTAGAAAAAAAATGAAATATTTAAATATTCAATTTAAAAATGTACAACATACATAAAAGAAAAAATATTCAAATATGTAATGTTGAATATGTAATAATTTTAGCCTGAGCAGTTAAATTTAAGTAGCCTATAGAATTACACTAAATTAATTAAATAGAAATTTTGATATAAAATGCTGTGAATCAATAAATCATTGTTTTGAATCCCCTACATGACTCCTCCCTAACAACTGATTCTCCAGAAATGCACATTTTATAATAAATGCATATTTACATATACATTTTTATTGCTATGAATAGAACATAACTGGATTTGAATATTCATTTAAATTTCATGTGTATATTATGTATAATATTAATATTTATTATAAATGTATTTATTTATACATTTCTTTTACACACTCAGGTGTGGTTCAGAAATGTTTCAGTCGCTCGTGTACACAATAAACACGTTCATGTCATTATTCAGATTCATATTGTTACATTACAGTGATCTCAGACGACTGCACCATGTAGGAAATAACAGTAACGAATAACAATTTTAAAGACAGACTTGAACGGAAAGTCATTTTCCGGCATCATTTGTGAAGGAAGGAAACGTGTGTGGAGTAAGAACATATAAAGGCTGAAGCATTTAAAACATAAGTTCAGAGATTGGCACAGTTCAGTTGAATAATAAAGTTTACCCTCTTTACCTTTATGTTGTTCTGCTGTTTTGTGTTCATCTGCTTCTCCCATTTGCTCTTTTACATTGACTATCACTCTAGATAGAATAATACAATAAAATACAAAAACAATTTTTCAAATATTTATTAAACTGATGAAATGAACATTAACTTCAGTGGTATGAGAGACTGGATGCTTTAAACTGATTTCCAATTGAACTGTCAGCAACTGAACTGAAGCTCAAACTGTTTCAAATATAGTGAATTAAGCTTCAAACTTAATCATAATGCACAATATTTCCATCTAACATGTATTTTTAGCTGCAGATCGTCATATTAACAGAGTGTTTTACTATATAGCAATAAACTGGTTACTTCATATTTGAAGATTTGTGCTGAATGTTATCTTTGGAATGGAAATATTCTATATTATAATAAAAAATATTATAATAAAAAATATTATTTCAGTTTATGTCATAAAACTAGCAAGCTAAGCCAGTAGTAGTACTGACAGTGTCGTGTAAACACAGCTAAAGATGCTAAAAAAAGCAGAGGAACAGACGAACCGAATCAACTGAGTAAGAAACACTCCGATTGATTCAAACTCTTGACTTCGATCATTCAAGCGACACACTAGCAAAAAACAGACCAAAAGAGCCATTAATTTTCGAATGTTGACATAGCTTGTAATGGTTTTAAAAAAGTCTGTATAGTGATGGGTGAAACGGAGCTTTTCGAAACCGTTACGTTTCAAACTGATTCACGAATTTGAAATGATTTCGAAGCGCATCAATCGGATTTATTATAATGAAAGTATAGTAGCCATGTTTTTCTCACCTTAGGAGGACACAGGGTGAATATAGAGATGCAGTTTTTGCTGCTTTAGGAATAACAGAACTTCGGATAGTTTCCATATACTTGTCTTAAACAACTTGAGTAAAGAAAGGGGAGATTTAGAGACAGATTTTTGTTTATGCATGAGGAATTTAGCAGGAAACACAAATTAAGTTATATTTCCCTATATTCTCTTTCGGCTAGTCAAACAATCCAAAGAAAACATCTTTAAAACAGAAAGAACGTTCACTTACAAAATGAGATTAGATGAACATAAATCAAAATGTCTTTGTGTTGGCACAAAACAAGTGAATGAATCTTCCTCAGAAGAGACAAAAACAGCAGCTCACTTCAGTGTCTGACTTATTAGGGGCCAAGCACCGTAAGTGCATAGGCACTTCCGCTCTCGAGTCTATGGCAGCCCATAGAACCGCTTGCGGGAAAGTTGTGAAATTTGGCTCACTGATGGAGGACAGTCTGGTGCAGATGCCGAGTCGAATGATACCATATTTTCCCAGGTCAGGCATTTTGGGCATCACCCATTTTTAATTTTATAGTAAAATGCTATATTTTACGAACGCATTGATGTATCGTTACGAAACTTGGTATGGGTCATCAGCACGATGCCCTGAAGGAGCCTGAGAAGTTTCAAGCCAGTGCCACCTAGTGGTAAAATCAAATATTCACAAGCTTATAACTTTGGGTGTGGTCGACTTATTTTCACGTGAGTCACCTTTATAGACTCCTGAATTCTTGCTGAGTCCAGCAATACCAAACATGCCAGGTTTTGTCTTATGGTTTGTGCAACGTTGCAGTTTACCGCTTAAAAACATTTGGCAATATCTTAGAAACCTTTACTCCGATCAACATGAAACCACTCTAGGAAATTCGAAAACATACATGTAGCGTGCTGACTACACGCTAATGCCCAATTGCCAAAATTTTGATAGTAAGTGGCAAAAAAATGCAAAGTCGGGCATGTTTTCTCCTCTCACATATAACTATAACTCCAAAACAAAATGAGATATTTTCACCTAATTTGACACACATATGTATGGGCACACTCTAAGGACACATAAAAAGTTTGGTGGGATTGTGCCTCTTTGTGATGCTATAATTGAACAAAACATGAAATTGCCATTGACTACAAGTATTATGATATAAAATGCAATATAATATGCAATATTTCACGAATGCATTGGTGTACCATTGTGAAACTTTGTATGTACCATCAAGATCATGACCTGAAAGTACTGTACTCAAAAAGTTTTCAGACAGTGCCACCTTGTGGTCAAATGGTATAATGAAATCTCAAATAAATGCTAATAGTTTTCTGTGCATTTTGCCTATTGTAATGAGACTGGTATTATTAGATTCCTTGGGTCATGCTGAGAACAGTGATACAAATGTTGCCACAGTAAGCCAAACTTCCTGTCTGCTATTTAAAATTTTCTTTAAAGACCTACTTTTTCGAACTCCTCCTAGACCATTGGTCCGATTTTCACCAAAATCGAATCATATCACCTCAGACCACACTGACAAAAACTTATGGATTTTGTGTTGATAGACAAAACCATTTTCGCATACCACAGCAACGGATTTGAGGCATGATGCCAAAATGACACTTGAGGCTGTATCTCTGCAATGCTTTGGCATATTGACAACCAAACTTAGTGTGTGCCATTGTCAACTCTCACAGAACACACCAAAAGGATTTGATTACAGCACCACCTATTGGTCAAAGGTGATAAGCCAATAAATCATGTAACTAGAGGCTGTATTTATGATTTTTCAGCTGTTTTGACTAATATCATCCTAAAACAGCTTCAATTACTCATTTCTGCAGTTTGTTGGAAGCTTGCTTCTGTAGTGCTTGGCCCCATAATTGCTGCTTTAAGCTATATTATTATAATTACCTCCATAAGCTTTTTGTGAAATTTGGAGACGCTCATTAATCTGTTTGAGCTCTTCATATTTAAGGAGAGAACTATAGTTTCCAAAGTCTGACATCGCTTGTTATGATTTTTAAGGGTGTTGAATTTAGTAGAGATGCTGTGACATGTTCCTACCAATATCCAGCGACTACAGCAATAAAATGCCAAAATCAAACCTACGTCTTTGCCAGGGTTTTTCTAACGCGTGATTGAGAAAGCAGGTCTGATCCGTGTGTTTATGAACTACTGGCCTCCATAAACGAGCTGGTAATTGCCCCGTGTGCAGGTCTGAGTAATTAAAGACTCAAATCAGTTAATGCTAATAATTAGCCGAGGCGCGTTCCTCCCACAGAGAAATAAACACTCATGTAAATCTCGCCACGCTCGGCAGACTGAGCAAATGCTGAGCGAGCCTCTGCTGTCTGTGACAGCCAATTACTGCCGTTAATAATCGAAAGGCCTTTGATTATCATTATAGCATTAGCTAATTGGATGTTTTAGAGTGATGGATTAGCCTTTGTGAGAGAAGCGCGGGTAATTACGCTCCCGAGCGCGCGCTCAATTCCCTCATCTTGTTTGAACATAGAAGATCAAAGGAAAAATGGCCGCCACTGGCTGCTAATGCTTTAGCTTGCTAACTAGCTACAAGTAGGTATTCCTGGCTACTTCTCAGCAGCATGACTGTCGTTTAGTTTACCTTTTCTACTTTAGCATTGTATATTTAAAGTAATATCGCCTCCTGAAGCAGCTTCAGAGCTTTTTCTTTGTAGCTTGTAGTACACGAAGAGAACAAAAATAACGACTTTATTAAGCAATTCCTCTCCTCTGTGTCTCTCCAAATCAGCGTAGCACCATTTTGGCAGTTCTGAGCAGTACGCAGACGGCGTATGTTCTTCTGTGTCAGCCGCGCCACAAGTATACGTTTTTTTTTTTATGTGTATTTACACTTTGGTTTGAAAGAAAACAGCGCATCAGTGCAGCTTGGCTGACACAGAAGAGCGTACGCTATTATTTTTTGCAAATAAACTCTTCAATTCTTTAAGTTTCTTTGAGGAATAGAAAGAAAAAAACAGCGCATCAGTGCAGCAAATGTCTTAATCATCACTTTTGATCAGTTTAATGCATCCTTGCTAAATAAAAGTATTAATTTCTATAATTTCATAATTTAATAATAAATATATAATGATTTAAATATACTGACTTCAAGCTTTTGAATGGTGTAGTGTAAAATGTTACGAAAGCTTTTTATTTCAGATAAATGCTGATCTTTTGATCTTTCTATTTATCAAAGAATCCTGACAAAAATATACTCAGCTGTTTTAAATAATGATAATTATAATAATAAATGCTTCTTGTGCAGTAAATCAGCATATTAAAATGATTTCTGAAGAATCATGTGACACTGAAGACTGGAGTAATGATGCTGAAAAATTAGCAGTCATCAAAGGAATAAATTAAATTTTAAAATATATTCAAATAGAAAGAAATTACTTTAAATAGAAAAACATTTCACAATATTACTGCTTTGGCTAGTTTTTTTTTTTTGTGAAATGTTTTTCTAGACAGCAAATAATTAAATTAATATAAATTTTGAAACGAAAATGCTGAAAATCAGTGAATCATTTGTTTTGAATCCCCTACTTTACTCACTTAAATAAACTGATCATAGTATAGTTTTAGTTTTTATCTCTATATTTTCCATTTTCATTTTTTTTTGTTAAAGTTTTAGTAATTTTCTTGTGTTTTGATCTTATTATAGTTTTTGTTTTTTTTTTTATTTTTATTTTGTTTTTTTTTTATTTAGGATTTAGTTTTTTCATATTGTCAAGTTAACCTACAGTTAACAAAAATTATATATTAATAAAATATTATGCTTACATTTACAGTAATCCCAAAACTATATGAGTCGCATTATTTCTCAGAAATTTCATAGCCATTAACAGGAAACCAAGGCTTGGAATTTTGATGATTGATGATTCAATCTGTTTTCCTGGTTTTCCGCTGTGCCCAGATAGCAATCTCTAATGCGCCAAAGCGGTTGAAAGGTTAAGTGTGTTTGTGTTTGTGTGTCGATCAGACATGATAGGCCAAAGGACGCGAGCGCCAAAGTCCAGCGAGGGCAAAATGGTGACCGGGAAAGAGACGCTGCGGCTGCGCTCCAAAGGATCGGCCACGCTGGAGGAAATCGTGAGTCAGGGTGCAAATCCCAGGCCTTTTCAACCTTAAGCTTGCTCTTCATCTCAACTCCAACCGTTTGTTTTCCAACAGCCCAGTGAGTTCGAAGACAAGGCCATCAAGAAGGTTGACGACCTCCTGGAGAGTTACATGGGGATTCGAGACCCAGAGCTTGGTGAGAGAACCTTACCGTAAAAGGCCTGCGAGACTCAAGCAGAACATCTCTGTGATTCCCATAAATTCATGAGCATTAGTGAAAGCAAATTGTGGCCCATGGGATCAACTCCTTCCAAAAACAAATTAATGGAATAGTTCACCCAAAAATGACAATGTGCTAAAAATGAGCTCACCCTCATGCCTTCCGAGATGTAGAGGAGTTTCTTCACCAAGTTTGGAGAAGTGTAGCATTGCATCAGTGTCTCAGCAATGGATGCTCTGCAGTGAATGGGTGCCGTCAGAATGAGAGTCCAAACAGCTGATAAAAACATCACAATAATCCACAGCACTCCAGTCCATCAGTTAACATCTGGAGAAGACAAAAGCTGCAACAAATACATCAAGATGTTTTTAATTAAAATACAATCCATAATAACGCATTCTGACAGCACCCATTCACTGCAGAGCATCCATTCCTGAGCAATGTTACATTTCTGATTTTGTATCTCATTCGTGTCCTACAGCGACTACCATCGTGGAGGCCGGGAAGAACAAGAAGAACCCGGATGATTTCGCCGAGGCGCTCGACTCCGTTCTGGGTGACTTCGGTTTTCCTGACGTCTTTCTGTTTGATGTTTGGGGCGCTATGGGAGACGTGAAGAACGGACGCCTTTAAGAGGTAATCCATGGCTTCAAGATGTTTTAAAGGGAAAAAGCTGTTCCTTTTTGTCTTGTAGTCAAATTTGTTTTCATAGGTATAATTATGGTACATTTTTATTGATACTTTTTATTTACATAGCTAGATTTAGGAATTACGTATTCTAGTTTTGCAAATACACAGTCAAATACCAAAGAATTAAATACGAAAATATTATCAATATTAATAATTATTATAATATTAATACATGTTATTTAATAGTATTTTCATTTATTATTTTTTATATTATTTTATTTACACTCGTTTCGATATAGATTTTGAAAACAATCTAATTTATGAATTTTTCTGAATATTCCTTTAATGATTCATTTGCATTTGATCAAAATGTGTGGCAGTTTTCATATATCAGAAAAAAAGTAAAAGTGTATTTAGATAAATATTGTGTTTATTTATTGGTAATACATAGCAAACGTATTTAAAATTGTATTTTGTTGAATTTTTTGTTTATTTGAGAATATAAATATTAGATGAAAAACATACAAAATCATTTTAAAAACTCTGGGGGGTGGGGGGCAATAGAGAAATATATATAAAAAATTAAATATGACAAAAGCACATAACAAATTTATTAAATCCAAAATTACAAAATAATTAAAATATACAAATAAAATCAAATTTAAAATATTAATAAACACTACAAAAGTATATTCAAAAATAATTAAGTATTAAAAATTGCACATTTTTCTTGCAATTTAATTAGTCCCAATACATAGTTACTTTTGAATGACTGTAAAAAAAAGGATAATGATTCTTTTTAAGAATCACATGTAGTTATGCAATCTACCAGCATGCGCTAACTGGACCACGCTGACTAACTAAACGTCCAGCCCTCGTTTCTGGACTGATATCTGTTGATCAAGATAGAAAACACATAAAGCAGGTCATCTCAGGAGGAGTTTATTTACAGGCAACTCTCAAGCACACACATTTACAGAAAACCATTAGCAGGTCTTTCTTCCTGACGCTGGACAAACACCATTAGAAGCTTAACGTCAGATGCTACACTCTAACGCTATCTCTCACCAGCACATGCTTTTCCTCGTCTGTGTTTTTCAGAGTACGTCAGACATCTGAGGGACATTCAAGCTTGATTTGTGACATCTGTCATCTGTTTTCATATACACAATCCTCCCAATTCCCACCTTTACCCTGAGGAAGGAGAACGTCAAGATTTAAGCGGCTAATCGGCATGCTAACGCAAACATCAAGTGTGTAAAGCAGTATGATTAAGTAGGTCAAACTGTATTTCCCATCAATGTGTATAGCTATCTAGGATATAAATCAATCTCTTAAGTGTTTTACATGATAACTTTGACTTTTAGAAGTATTATGAACTAGTATATGTTAGCTTAGCTTAGACTAGCCTTTGTTTGTTTTGATGTCTGTTGTGTTATGTATAAATACATTGTGTTACTGGTGAAATGAATGATCTTTTACGATTAATGACAGATCTTGTGACACTAGCTTGTGTATATATGAATAATAAATATTTAATCACTTCTGTGCACATCCAATGTGTATTTAACTTAAAAATCTACTAAACGTGTTTGCGTATTGTATATCCTGTTTTACAATCCTTTTAGATGACCTGATGTGACAAATTTGAATATGAGCAAAGATTAAAAACATACCACAAATTGACTTTTTGTACATTCACACTTTATACACAAACAAAGGAGAGCGACAAATGGCTCACAAATTTCCTTTAGTCAACGTGAAATCAAAATTGACACTATTTACTTTGTTAATAATTTTTTTTTGTTTTATAGTATTTTATTTTTTTTTATTTTTCAATTTTTTTTATTTTTATTTTGTGTTTTTTGTTCCTTCATGGGACTGTAGTACTTCAAGTAAACTTTGTCTTTTTGTCAAATTTTCAAAAAATGTTTTGTTTCAAATCAGAGATTTGTGATTTACTTCGTAGCTTGTTGGTTTGATTGTGGCTTTTAACTCTTTAACGAAGAATTTTATAAGCAAAAGGAATGGGAAGATCTCCAGGAACTACTGAAAAATGGGCAGGGCATATTGTGCACTCTATTGTGCAAAGGCTCCGCCCATATTTTAACCCCTCACCCTCCAACCAACTGTCTGTTTTCATCATCCAATCACTGGCTAACTGAGCAAAGCAAGCCCCGCCCACTTTTCCACTCTCAAAAACAGCATATTACCGAAGTTACTCATTTTAATAATTTAACATGGTTTATTAGCAGCTAGTCATGCTAATGCTTATTTAGCCCCTTATTAGTTTGTAACCAACTTGTGTGTGAACGCTATTGAGAAGTCGCAGACACCAGATGTTCACCGAGTCCAAGTCATGTTTTTTGTCGCAAGTCAAAACATGAAACTGTTGGCCTAGGGTGACCAAACGTGCCATTTTACTAGGGAGTGTATTTTAAATAGGTTCTATAGTGCCTAAAATATCCACGTTTTGGCTTTGTTTGCGCTGTGCAGATCAATTGTTGTATGACAAAGTACCATGAGAGCTCTAGAGAGCAGACGGCTTCTTGTGCTTTTGAATCACTCTCACGGTACTTTAATGTCATACACCGATCGGTATGCTCAGTGTTGCGTCGAACACTATGTGTACACGTATTTGCATCGCTTTGACCGTCCTCTGTAGAGCCCACCGTCTCACGCACCACAATTGGTTGATTACGTACAATGTCTGCATGTTATTGGTCAAACGATCATTACCTTCATTAAGTATGAAAACAAGAAACCAAAGCCAAAACCTGGATATTTTAGGCAATGTAGAAATCCTGACCAGGATGTGTCCTGGGAAAATGGCATGGCATGTTGGCCAAACAGCTCAATAATTAAAAATGACCATAAATCCATGTTGTATGCACACAAGAATCTGTCTTAAGTGTACACTAGCTGATAAGATTCTGTTCGCAGTGCGCGCTAGGTCTTAGCGATGTTGCTTGCCAAAAAAAAGCACAATTGGCTGAAGCAATCCAAACACAAGAGGGTTGAATAATTTTTATGCATCAATGCTCAGGTTTACATGTGATATCAAAATGGAGATCAAAACAGATTATTCACCCTGACAGCATTTGATGCTAACCCTGTGTCTCCTTACACAAGAATATCCAAAATTGTGCTGGTAATAATACTTGTTTAATTCCTCAAAAGTCAAAAATGTACTATGACAACACCAGAAATAGACTAGAATTGCTTTTGTGGTGAAAGCTGTCTCCCATTTTATCCAAGTGTGTGGTCTTATCAGAAAGGAAAAGGAGGGTGTTTGTCTGGGAAGCAAGCCAAAACTGCCGAGTCGTCCCAAATCGAGCCCAGTCTGCACTTTTCTACTGTATGTTTTCATTTTATCCATTGAGTATACAGTCTTGTCTTTTTATCAGAGTTTTAAATACATTTTTGCTTTAAATAAGAGTTAATTTTGTGATTGACCTCCTAGTTGGTTGGTTTGGTTAATTGCTTTTAACTCTTTTAAAAATCCCTCTGGGAAAAGCACTACAGGAACTGCTGAAAGTGGGCGGGAGCTATTGTGGTTGGGGGTATCTCTTTAACGAAGACTTGAATGGGAAATGAACGGGAAAAAACTTGAGGAACTCCTGAAAACATGGGCAGAAAGTATTGTGCAAAGGCTCCGCCCCCAAAATGACATCATCAAACACACTTATTTTTCAACACCTCCCCCTCCGACCAAATGTCACTTTTCATCATCCAATCACTGGCCAACTGGTAAAATTCAAGCCCCACCCACTTTCCCACTCAAGCCTTCTCAAGCCACTTTAAGTTTCTACTGCAACTTTTTTTTTTAGTACACATTATAGCCTTTTTGTCCTATTTTTAAATACTTTTTTCTTTAAATCAGAGATTGCAATGTTGTGATCCACCTCGTAGCTGATTGGTTTGCTTCATGGATTGGTTAAACTCTTTAACGAAGACTTGAATGGTAACTATATGTGAAAAACTCCAGGAACTGAAGACAAAGTGGGCGAGTACTATTGTGCAAAGGCTCCACCCCCAAAACAACATCACCAAACACACTTTTTTCCCAACCCCTCTACTCCAACCGCCCATCATTTTTCCTTATCCAATCACCGGCCAACTGGAAAAACCGAGCCACGTCCACTTTGCTATTCAAGTTTCTACAGTACATTTTCCTCAACAGCTTCCCTCTCCAAGTTCATGTGAGTTTGCCACGTCTTGGGAGCTCAAATATACGCTTCTTGAACGTGTCCGACTATACTTTCTTGGCCAGGCCGGCCGTCAGCATCTCTCTGAAAAGCAATGCAACAACAAAAGTCTTCAAAAGGAGGGTCACACCCTACATTGGGCGCCATATTAGACATTGAATCATTAATGAAGTAGAAAGTAAATGCTAGACTTGGCTGCTAAATGGAATTAAGTGGCGCAGTGGCATCCAACACATGTGGAGGCATATCCTCTTGTCTGGCTTTGTCTGGATTCGGCCGGACGTGATCCAAGCGGTCAAGCGTTCCTCCGAGAGAGGCGCGTGTGAACTTGCGGAAGGACGTCGAAATGGTCGGATAGAGGCTGACGATGGAGCCGCGGGACCAGTCCATCTTTGGAGCTATGCGCTTCAGTACGGCACGTCGGAATAGGATGTAGACCCAGGGATCCAGGATCTGGTTCCCCGTCGCAAACCGAAGCCAGAGAAGCAGGTGTTGAACGTCGAGCTCGCTGCCCGACAGCACGGTCTGTGCAATAAACACCTGTTGAGAGGAAAATAACGAGAGTGTGATGAGAGTAACGCCAAGCATGAGCCAATGCTTGAACTCCACTTGAGTCAGTCAATAAAATAAACACAATCACTGCGGCACAAACATTGCTATCGCAACGTTGTAAACAGTACATTTCGAAATGTTTACAAAAACCTATGGATATTTGCAATGAGAATAACTAGAATGTAACATCTGGGGATGTTGGAGGCAATTTCCAGGAACGTGTTTACGTATTTACTTGCATAATGTAGATATTAAATATATTCACCCCCCAAAATATTAAACATGTTTAGGTCATATTTCACCCCAAAATCAAAAGAAAGAAATAGAAAGGTAGCTGTTTGTGTAAAAAATGTAAGCCCATTTAGCCCATTCATCAAATATTCTAATTTCCGCTGTGCAATTCTAGTATTTGTTGTACTGTGTTCAATTTACTTTTTATTACTTAATTTATAGCAATGTTTCAATTAAAAAAAAAAACATTAAAATAAATAAAAAATGAGTGGGAAATGAGTTTAATTATCATGCTTAATGGCCATAAAAATAATAAAATGTAATTTATATTTTTTATTTTAATTTTAGGGTTAACATTTACCTTATTATTGTGAAAAATAAAAGCAAAACAAAGAAAGATGCTGGAAATAAAATGAGCCAACAGCAGCTTCTCATTTGGATGCAAGAAAGTTTATTTAGGATGAAACTGGTGAAATATCACATGACCTTTCTGGATGTTTTTCCAAATAGCTGCAAGATAACAAATGGGTTTGTTGTTAACATAAACACTTAGCTGTTAAAAAAAAAAGAGAAAACGCAGATAAAAGTAGTGAAGTAGTACTGAATCACTGACCTTTGCTGAGTGTTCACTTGACAAAATACACATGCTCACACACACACAAATAAACACAGTGCATTTGGTGGAACATGACACAAAATACAAACATTTACCATGGTAAATAGAGTTTCTGCCAAAATATGAATATAGATTTAGTTTTTGGAAAAGAAAAAAATATAAAATCTACACATAAAAAGGTATTTTATAAAAAATAAAAAAAAATAAAAGAAAACTTGCAAATAGCGGCAATAGAGCAAAAAAAGTAAAAAAAAAAAAAAAAAAAAACAACCAAAAAAAAAAAAAAAAAACCCTGTCCTATAAAAGTATAAAAAAGGGCACAGTCTGAAGAAACACACGGTTGCAGTTCATTAAGCAGACGATTGGCTAACGGTGAATTTGAGTTTTGTTAGAAATAGGAAGTGTGTCTTTGTTGCTGAGGACTTCCTGTTCTTCCCTTCAGCAGGAAATGGCTCTTTCCCATTAGTCTTATCAGCAGTTCTCACACGACTCTTTCACGTTCCTCGTTTGGCAGAACTCAGACCTTTTCCTGCATGTTATTAGACGAGCAAAGTGTCTGGTCTCGCCATCAGTAGCGTACCTGCGTCGCATGGCAATGTTTTTCACGGACAATTATAAACGATTCGGACAATTACAGAAAGCAATTGTAACGTCACACTGCGAGTACATACCAGATGTTCGTGACATCTGGATCTAAAACGGGGATTGTTTGAATCCAATACAAACTAAAGTCTGACATGTCCACATAAACGCCTAGTTTTACCTTTTTAGTGGACTTGAAACTGTTCCAAACCTAGTAAGCTACGTAGGTGCTATTTTATAGCCAAACTTCAATGTCTCATCCCAGAATGCATTGCACTGAGCTTAACGAGAAACAACCTGAAAATGGTGGACGAGTTACTGAAAGGTGTCACTATAAAATATACACTATAAAATGAAAGAATATTTTTTAAAATAATAATAATAATCATAATAATAATTATCATTGGGTTATTTAAATATTCCCCTTTATTTCACAAGTTGTACGTTATTATTTTATTAAAGGAGGGGAAGTGAAAGTTACTTTTTCAACATTTTGCCACAAACGCTGTGGATTTAGCTTAACTGAACCCGTGATACTCCTCTACAAGATTCCTTCTTGGTTACGATGTTGCCTACTTTGTAGGCGTCTTACTAAGTTTCGGAAACAGCTCATTTTGGTCAGTTGGCCAACACACTTAGTATTCATTAGTTGTCAATGTAGTTTAATCACTCACCAGTAGAGGGCACCAGCAGACAGAGGCGATGGTCATGATCAGAATCAGCTGCACCATCATCTCCACTTCATAGTCTCGCCTCCGTTGAGCGCTGTCCTTTCCGCAACACACCCTCAGTAGGGTGATGACGCTCACCGTGTTGAGCAGGAACGACAGGGCCAGCGACAGCAAACCCACGAGTGAGAAGATCAAACCGAAGGTCATATCCAGCGGTCTGGAGCTGATGTTGAGGAAGCACCAGGAACCGGGAAACTGGAGACGGTAGCTTCCCAATCCGGCCAACGGCAGGAGACTGATGCAGCCGGCCGTGACCCAAACCATGGCCACCTTCAAACACGCTCTGCTGTTGGACATGGTGGTGGAGCGGGCGAAGGGTCGGTTGATGCCTACAAATCGCTCCACGGCCATCGTGGCTCCGAGAAGCAGTGGGCAAAGGCCGTAGAAAACCATCGACATTCCCATGAAATTGCAGAAATGGCAATGAGGGTCTAGCTGGCGCCAGTTGAAGTGCGTAATGTGGAAGGACACCACGATGGACCCGGTGACCAACAGTCCCATGAAGTCGGTTAACACCAACCCTCCGAGGAAGAGTAGGAAGGAGGAGCGTGAGCGGCTCTTGGTGTGGTGGAAGGTCTTGGCCAGAACCACCAAAGCGAAGAGGTTGGAGCTCAAGCCGAGGGCGCTGAAGACTGCCGAGAAGTATGCCGGGGTGATGGTGTGGTTGTGTCTGAAAAGCTGGCTGTTGATGGAGAAACAAAGCGGAGTCGTGTTGCTCAGCGCCGACGATTTGTTGATGGCGAACAGTGAGGAAACCATGATGGCGACTGCTGAAGATGGGTTTGTTTTATTCTGTGAACCTGCGATGGAGAAAAACAATGGAAATGCTTAAGAAATGTTGCTAAGCACATAGATATATATATATAGGCAGTGTTGAGGGTAAATCATTACAAAGGACATGAGTAATCAGATTACTTTTTAGAGAGTAATCAGATTAATGTTTTTCAACAATAATCAGATTACTTTTTTACGAGTAATCAAATTCGTTTATTTATGAGTAATCGGATCACTTTTTTTGCAAGTAATCTGATTACTTTTTAATCAGTAATTAGATTCATATTTTCCAAGAGTAATCAGATTACCTTTCCAAGAGTAATCAGATTACTTTTATTAGATTAATGAGATTAAATTAGATTCAGTAATCAGATTACTTTTCCAAGAGTAATCAGATTACCTTTTCAAGTAACTAAAGTAACGCATTACTTATTTACTTTTTAATTTTCAAATAAATAATGGCAGTTACTTTTTTCCCATTTATTGACTGACAGCTCTCCTGTCCGCATGTTGAGAGAAATCTCGAGTAAATTGCGTGCGCTGTGTGAACATAATGTTCCTGTAGTTCTAGACTAAATGTGAACATGCCTTTACTCATCTCACTTGCACAAAAACAGATTCAGTATTCTTCAAAATGAATATAAAAAATGAAATGCACAAACCTGCAATAATAGATATGGCACAAACCTGCAATAATTAGTATGCAAAATAATCCAAATATCCTTTATGTTTTTAATCCCATTTAATTAACCAGTGTCTTCGCTGCTGACCTTCGATGATCCAATTAATGATTTCAGATAACATTTGCATTTCATGTTTTTTTTTTTGTTTGTTTTTTTTACTGAACAGTGTTTAACTTCTCTTCATGGAATTCAGAATGGCAGCCCTCTACTGTACAGACACGAATTTACATTTCCATCAGCCTGACGCTTGTTATACTTTTGCAAAGGGCTTTTACGTTTGCCAAAAGAAGAACAATTTTTATACTAAAAATAAGATTAGAGTGGTGCGTGAAAATTTGAGGTCAAGATGACTGTGTGTCCGTTATTACATGAATGTATAAATATCTATGTCTGCATCAGACTTCAGCAGGTGATTTAGCTATAGCAAGCTAACAATACAACAAGAAGAAGCCGTTAGCTAACATGATGTTAAAAAGTTACCATAGTTTAAAAACCCGTAATATCAAGTTAATACAGATAAAACACAAACCTGTGAAAGCTTATTCCAATTCTTCAGGAATTTAAATTTCGGTGTTGTGCAATGTTGGGGCATCTTGATTTTTACTGTTGGCCGTACATATCTATGGCGCCAGGACTGTGCACTAATGCATGACTTATTTGGTTCTGAGACATTGTTTTGCTAGCAAACGGAATAAACGAGTCTCATTCCTGCGTGTGTTTTTTTCCCAACATCTTGTGCAATAGTACAGAATGCTTCATTCTAAGCAGATGTTTGACAGCACACAGAAACAAAAACATGGACCGTGACGGATGAAACCGTCATAGATGTCAAGAGGAAACGTCAGATATCTGATGAACAATCAGAGCTGTCAGATCATACCAACAATAAACAAGCCTCAAACATAACATTTGCTGAAATTAAAGTTTTAGTCTAATTTGTATTATTTTTAATAATAAATAATAATAATAATAATAATAATGAAACATTTCTTCATTAACCCAATAATAATAATAATTATTATTATTAATATTTTAGTAAGTGATATAACTAATATACCATAAATCTTTCTTGCATTAATATAATTACTATAACCCAATAACAATAAATATTATAAAAATCCTTGAATTTTCACAATTAAACTAAGCTATCAATATTAGTAATTACAATCATTTTAATTTAATATTTTAATTACATTAGAAAATAATCTTCCATTAGGTGATATGATTAGCCTAACCTTTTATTATTATTATAATTATATTATTGTTATTATTAAATAACATTTTGCATTAAGTAGTTTAATTAACCTATTATTATTATTATTTAACATTTATCCATTGATATAATATAATGACCTATTATTGATATAGTTTTTTATTATTGTTATTATTATTAAATGTGATTGTTTATCGTTATATTTTACAAAAGCAATATAATACACAGCTACTAATTACTGCTTTAATATAGATTCTTCTGAATGGATAAGATTCATTCAAAACTGACCGCAAAATATATATATATGTGCTATGAAAGACTTTATTATTCTGATTATTGTTGTTAATAAGTGCACTATTTACTGAATATTAGTTGCTTATTAGTGTCAAACTTTCAATTGGGGCCACGGGTTACAGTGATTTTAATGCAATTAAGAAGGTTTCAGGCACTCTCCTCATTAATATCCCTCAAACTCACTTTAATGTGTGTCCTTGATTGCTTCAATTTGCATCATGCTAAAGCTAACACTGAAAATAATGCACGCTAATGCAAAGATTTAAACTGCGTTTGCAGAAGTTCAGTGGATCTGCATAAAAACATCCAGATCTCAGGTATATTTTGAGCCACATCTTTTTGTGTGTAAAAAACACATGAATCCCAAAGGAGTGTAAAGTGGATCCAAACTCCAGTTTGGCCATTAAACATGAGTGTCTTCATCCACAAACACGTTCAGATCGATACCTTAAGTGCCGATATTAATCATCAGGCAAAAGCCTAAACATCTGAACACATCGGTGGTGTTTCCACTCGTAATAGCCATTAATGAGGATCCAGTGTACAGAAACCTGAGGCTGCTGATGGTGTTTGTGCATCTCTCTTAGTAGCGTTATTCCAAAACAAACTACATTAGCCAAACACAGAGCTTTCCACGGCGCACTCCTAATCGAATTCCATCAAATGAGGCCCAGAAATCAGCTTGGCGAATGTCAACGCCAGAGAGTGGGCCGGGAAATCTGCAACTGGTTTGCATGCGTGTGTCCACATATAAGGTTTTCAGCATTCGGCTGCATGTGTGGAAATGCAGGAGTGTAAAACATCGGCAAAACAGGCTATTCTGGGCAAAACAGACTATTTATTAAATATGATTATTGTTGTTGGAGAATAAGATTATTTTTTATTGTATAAACTCTTATGATGTATGTGTTTGACTGAAGTTTCTTCGGATGAGTGATTTCTGGGGGGTTTTACGCACCAGAACATGAGCGTTTTCTGAAGAACTAGGTTAAACGAGACAGGCCTAGGACAGATTATTATTAAATGCATCAAATGTTAGATAACAGTTTAAAAACCACAAAGTACTACGAGGTAAGGGGACTCAATCATTTATATGTACTTTTTGTAGCATATAGCTATTTATTGTATTTATGTAATGCATCATGTAAAAAAGGCTCCACCCATGCACAAATGCAGCTCAAACTTACTATTAAAATAATATGTAAAATATGTTGCTTATATCATAAAATTATATACCACATAGAAAATATTCCAGAAATATGACACAGTGTTATGCATTAATTACGTTTTAATTAGATTAATAATATTTTTTTTGTTCATTTTAATTACTTATATTCATGGAACGTTTTATTTCTAAAACGTTTTAGTTGGGACATTCATGTAACGTTCTTTAAATGTTACTAAACGTCAAGCGAACGTGCATGTTCCCTTAACGTTCATTATAACATCTGTTTTTTAAACATTTGTTTGAACGTTCTGAAAACATTAAGAATTAACATATGTTCCTAACTTAATAGAACGTTAGCAAAACGTTCTTAGAACATATTTTTTATAAGCTGTGGGACTTATCTGATCTTTAAAAATGTTCTTAAAACGTTTTTACAAAAACAAAAATATGTTTTGTTGTTTTAAATAATTTGATATATATTTTGAAATGGTTCAAACGCTGAAAATGCGTTTTTACAAGCGTTTCTTCTGACTAAGTCGTTTAAACTTTGTACTAACGTTGCTTACATATTCAATAATGCAGACTTAGTTTTGGCATTGACGCTATTGTGGTTGACAAGTTTACAAAAGTAGATATTTTTTTGCATTCAAACAACCAAAGAAAACGCAACTCCTCTGCGAAGTTTACTTCCTAAACTAAAGTCAAAAGCGAAACGCACATCAAGACTTAAGATGTTGAACTCAAAACGTTGTACTGTACCTCAGAACGTGTGGAAGTCCGGTGCGCATTCCTTCAGTCGGTCTGCGGATCTCAAGCTCTGCCTCCCATTACCTCCATCCTGCTAACACACTCCAACCCCGCTCAAATACACACGACTGTGAGGATGAGGAGGATGATGATGATGATGAGACACACCATCCTGTTCCTCCTTCATCGACGCTATTCACGGAAGGAGTCTCTGGGTCTCCGCCAGAAACTTCTACCGCTAAAATCAATCCCAGAAACTCTCTGATAGCTTTGAGTACCAATGCAGTGTGGGCAGAAATGTTCTATGATGTTTGAATAAACAGAGGGTCTCTAATTCGTCTGTTTGTGTGTGTATCAACAGCAAATGGCTTTAATTTTGCATGAGCGGTTATTGGTTCTAGGAAAATGCTTTTGCATCTTTATATTTTAATAATTCACGACAGTGGAAACGGAAGAGCTTTTTAAAGCACCAGACGCCAGTGACTAATGCCTGCTTGTGATGTCCTTTGCATTCAAGTCAACAAAAACAAGAAACACTGTCTTTTAAACATAAATGAGCCGTCAAACGTTAAGGAACGTTCTCGGAATGTTCTGACAAGGTTATCTCAAAGTTTTGTTAACAAACGTTCTTCCAGTTACATTAGAAAATGTTTGTTTACTCAACTGGCCTTTTCTAACTCAGACAGCACACGTACTGTACGTCTACAAGATGTCTGTTAAAGAACTTTTGATCTGGAAAGCATCTGCTGTGTACATAAACATCCTAAAGACATCTAGTTTAGGCCTACGTCTATATGACATCTGATAGGAAACGTCCAATAGATGTATTGCAGATGAGCAAACACTATAATACATCTTACAGATGTTAATGTAAATGTGCTATCAGGGAATGTTCTCAAAATGTTAACACAAAAACATTTTTTAAATGTTTTAAAACTTATGTTTTAGTTGGATGTTCATATAATGTTTTTTAAATGTTACTTGTTTCAGAACATTCAGAGAACATTCAGAAATAACATTTGCACAATGTTTGCATGCTCCCTTTACCTTTGAATAACTAACATTAAATGTTTTTGAAACATTCAAAAAACTGGACCTTCTGAGAACATCGTTAGCAAAATATGCATAGAACATAATATTGTTAGCTGGGGAGTTACCTGGTTTTTCCTAAAATGTTAGCACATTTTTGTTTGTTTGTTTTAATGTTAATTCTGTTAAAAGAACGTTCAAAACTAATGTTCCCATAATATTTATAAAATTATAAAATGGAATGCTATAATTTGCATAACCAAATTTTTTTTAAAACACTTAGGCCTGGTTTCACAGATGGGGCTTAGCTTAAGCCAGGACTAGTTCTTAAATTAAGATTTTTAAGCTGCTTTTATAAAAATGCCTTATAAAAAGTGTGCAGTTTTCAGGTGTGCATCTTGAGTAAGCACAATGGCACTGACATATTTTAAGATATGTAAGAGCAAGATATTTTCAGTATTTTTTCAGTATTTTAGTCTGGGACTAGCCTTAAGCCTTGTCTGTGAATTGTCTGTGACATTTACGTGTTTTTAAATGTTCAGAGAACACAACTTAATGGGAACACTAGCAAAATGTTCTTAGACCTTATTTTTGTCAGCTGGGTAATAGTCCTTTCAAGTCCACAAACTTTTTCTACTATTTTTTTCACTCTAGTACTTACCAAATATCTTCAAAGGGTCTATACTTCTGTTATGCATTAGCACTTGATCAGATACTTGTGTGGGGTGAAGCTAAAGCCCTGTGAGCGTTCATGACATCAATAAACATCTGATAGGTGAAGAATCTCTGACAATTATGGAACTTTAGAGGACATAATGTCTGTTTCCACTTAGCCAAGGAAACATTTTAGCATAGCATGCTAATTACATCCATCAACACTGAGAAAACAACATGTGTTGCGCTGCGATTAGCTGTTAGCTGCCATTACTATCCCTATCTCTCTTTTTATTCATCTATGAGACAATAACAATCTGTTTTACTGTGGTAATGACATGTCGTCGATCATTTAATGCAACGCAACAGTTAACAGTTAACATTCGCAATTAATGCTAAACATCTGGCATTTTGCAAGCCTATGCAATTAGCAAGAAAAACATTCTCTGCATAGTTTTGGTTTTTAAATAAACGTACATAAAGACATGTTTATTGCACTTGTGCCTTTGATGATTAATGCTCTTTTGGGCATCAGCATTGCACTTGCATTCCTTGCGAGGCCTGCCAAGTTAGCTGATCTGCTCCCCTTGCAAATAACACAAACCACATGACCGAATGAGACACTATAATCCAAACACATATGGCTGAACTTATGACCTGATTTATCTTATGCTACCGACTTTTATGGCTTGTCTAGGGTTATTTTCAGACGCGGACTCTCAGCCAAGTTAAGAGCAGATGTTAAGAGTTTATAACTTATCTGAACTATCTCTCAGAGCGTTAATTGTGATCTGCTTGTCGTTTGAGCGTCTCCAGAGAAGGGCGGTATGATATATTCCAGAAATATTGTTCAGTTGTGTCATACACTTTGATTTTCTGCCATGTTACATATGCTGCTTCTGAATAGCTACTAATTTTGGGACTAAAACATGCTGAGTGACATGGTGAATAGCTACTAATTTTGGGACTATTCATTTACAAACCTGCTCACGGATATCACTTAAAATCTTGCAGAAATAAAGCCAACTTGCAAAAGAAATCTTTATTTTTAAAAGTACAGCCCCAGCCAACAAAAATAAAAGTTCTATCCAACGTTAATTCTGAATGTTCGCTGAACCGTTAAAATGTCGAGTTTTTGAAATGTTTTAAAAACATTTTTTAGTTATGTGACTGTTAATTAAGGGAACATTCCATTTTAGAATTTTTTTTCATTCTGAATAGCTACTAATTTTGGGACTAAAACATGCTGAGTGACATGGGAAAGAAATCGTTAGAAAAACGTCAAACGTTTCAGAAATAAAACGGTATAACCCCAGCCAACAAAAGTATGTTCTAAGAACATTTTGCCAATGTTTCGTTTAATTATGAAAATATTATTTATGAATTTTTGTAAACATACTGTTTTTAAACGTTTTTGGTTATATGAATGATTAGGAAGCATGCAGACATTATGGAAATGTTATTTTTGAATGTTTTCGGAATGTTCAGAAACAAGTAGTGACATTAAAAAAAAAACGTTAGAAGAACATCACACTAAAACATTTTATAAATGTACGATTTATGATCTCTTTATAAATGT
Organism: Cyprinus carpio; assembly: GCF_018340385.1. Taxonomy (NCBI): domain Eukaryota; kingdom Metazoa; phylum Chordata; class Actinopteri; order Cypriniformes; family Cyprinidae; genus Cyprinus; species Cyprinus carpio. Next base: position 14,295,576 of record NC_056618.1, read on the forward strand.
GTATGCATAAACATTTTTGGCTTTGATAACATTATGAAAACATTATTAAAGACCATATAACTCTGAATGAATGTTCTATCAATGTTCCTGAAAGAACGTTAGTTCATAACTTTGAGAGAACTTTGCCAGAACGTTCTGAGAACGTTCCCTGTTAGCTAGGGAGCTTGCTGCATTTCATTAAATTTGGTAGCCCAAAAAAGGAGACCTTTCACCAACACCATGCAGTTGAAACGTTCAAAATATCTTTTCGAATGAACGTTCCCTTTAATTCTAAGTGTATACAAGGAGATTCAGCTTTATTGCTTTATCAGACAGACAGATCCATGATACACCGTGGTAGGTCCTCCAAGCGCAGTGAACCCGTGTTAATAAGCCCAAAAAACCCATCAGCCAGCACACCTGAATCCAAGCGCTCTGTCAGTCAAGTGGCAGTCATCTGCAGCTAACAAACAGACACGTTCTGCTTCATTTCACCCCGAATCAGTGCATTTCCATGTAATTAAATTAAAGGCCTGCTACAGCTTGTCAAGCCGCCCCTTTAATTGGGCACGGGCACCTGCAGCGCAGATGCCAACACCTGATGCCCACGCCGGCACCCTGGCACACGGGTACAGATCAAGGTCACGGCTGTCCCACTGTTTCACAACACGCCTCTGCGAACCCACACTCACTCCTGGCTCCAGGAGAGAACAGCATTAGGTCTTGACCGCAGGCAGGTGCCTTTAAGAGAGCTCTAGTCATTTAACCCAGAGGGAGGGTGTGTTACAGACAGCCTGTATTTGAACTCGAACGGGGAAAAAAGTACACAGCACGATTCCAGACTGATCACACTAACAGCATCCAAATCAACATGATGGATGACTGGGTAGATGACAGGAAATTTTTAAACACTGTCTTAGTGTTATAATTCATCTAAAACTATTATACATGCAGTTTTAGGAGCTTTAATTTTATGAGTCTATTAATTTTGACAATAAAATAAAATAAATACAAAGAAAAAGTGAAAGCACCTAAAATGTAGCTACATGTTTCCTTATATGTTCATAATTTTTAACCTAAAAATCAGTTAATAATTCGCCAACTACTATAGCCTATTCCTCATGGTAAATGTACACATCCTTATAGCATACTGAAACGATTTTAAGTGGTTTTAGATGGTAACACCACTGTTTTTTCATTACAATACGCGTTATCCGCATTATTTTCTGTACAACAGCGATGCCAATTTCGTGCCATTATTTAAATGTTTTTTTTTTTTTTTTAATTTCCTTTATCATTCATCTCTCTTAAACGCATGAAACTGCCTGCAGCTGGCTTGTTGATATATCGCTCCGACGACGTATTTCTGTCTAAAATCTGAAATATACTTAGCTCATATGCGTGGCATGCAACCCGATTTTCCTAAAGGCGCGAATAGCGCACGTGGTTGTGCGCATGCGTCGATCGCATACAGCCGCGCTGAAACTAGATCAAATGGTTTCTAAGTGAAAACCAAAACAAACAAACCAAATATTCCCACAAAACTGGCACTGATTTCCATGATAAGTAATTATCCAGACATGTTCCAACAATCTCTTGTAAGTGATCCATCAATCACTGCAAGGAGTCTTCAGCAATCAACTCTGAAGAGACTGAAGAAGATATACCAAATAAGGCTGCTGGCCAGAAATTCTGACCTCTGAACTGCTGGAGGAAATGCTTTCCAAAACAAACAAATGGGTCTGGAGTCTAAATGATTCTGTGCTGATGTCTGTGAAGATCTTGTGGTCCTCAAAACAAGTTCTTACCGAGTTGAGCAGGAACACAGTGTTTTATGTAACCCTCTTACTACCACTTACATAACAGTAGCAGGGTATTACCAACAAGGTTTGTACCCTTTTACGGGAAATATACCATGATAGCCCCATGTTTTTTGAGTACTGTGGAAATGCCATGGTATGTAAACATAACATAGATTAGGCTAACATGCAATTCTTGAAAATACCCTGGTGTATTTCAGATCCTAATACTACCACTAGCTGTATCACTATGGTACTTTTTGTAACAACTAGTTCTTTAAATTCTTTTGAATATTAGCACATTTTCTCTTAGTAATTCACATCATGCACATACTATAAGTGACTATCCATCCATCTTCTAAACTGCGTCATCCTCTGTGGAGTGAAAGAGTCTATCCCAGCATGCCACTGTCAAAATGCAGGAAAAAACACTAGACAGGTGGTAAGAGAGAATGTAACTATATTAAAATAAGAATAAAACAATATAATCTGTCATCTCGCACCTGAGACCAGTTTATTATGCAGTCCCGTAAAGCATTGTAGTAAAAATGTAGTAACCATGCTTTTTGTGTGTGTGTATTGATTATCATTTGTAAAACCACATTTTTACTTCAAAAACCATGGTTAAACTATGGTTAGTGTAGCAAAACCATGGTTAATTTATGGTTTAACTATAGCAACCATGTTTTTTTAATGTAGTAAAAAACAGATATAGCCTCCTACAGCAGAGCATTTTATCAGAAGTAAACTAGGAAAAACTCCTTAACAAAATATTCTGGTTTTGTCATTTCCACAGAATCCATTAATATGAGAGATCTCGTCTCATTTCACAAGATTGTTATTGTCTAATCGGGCAAATTATTCATCATAAAAAGCATCTTCTGGATCCATTATGAGCAATGTGACTATTTGGGCGGGAAATATTCCTTTGGGCTTCGTTTGGAAGTAAATAATGTGCAAAAGTAAATCGCTCCCAGTTTCTGTCACAAGAGGGCAGCACGGAATCATGCTAGTGAATAAAACTAAACTCCACAGAAAAGGTGAAAAGAGGTAGCCTAGCCTTTGTAGTGCAGAAATGGGTTTGTTCATTGTCGTGAGTAAAATAAAAACATCCGACACATGTGATTTTAAATAATGTTATTTTAGCCTCATAGGCTACCACACAATGCAGCACAACCATCCACATGCACACGATAATACTCATTAGCTGAGGGCACAAAACAGACAAAAACACTTGATGTGCAATTATAAAACAGACACTAAACGTTTAGCTGTATTTATAACGCTAATGCAAACAGCAAAGTGAACAAATAGGAATACAGTACTTTGAATGTTATTAGACATTATAATGTTTTTGAGGATTTTTTAGCACTCTAAATTATGAATTTATTGTATTAAATTCAATATTCACCATTATTCTCTTTTAGAACTTTAAGCATTTAAATATTTATTTCACCGTTGGCACAGTCGTGCTTCTGATTCCAAAAAAATGGCGGGTATTTGAAGTCATATGAGTAATGGAAGACGTCATCGATACCATTTCCAACATGTTTTAAATACATCTACAGTAGCCAATAATAACCATAACAAAGCTTGTTGGTCGTGCAACAACATCATTGCTATAAACTCAATTATTTAGAAATCAACATGGTTATAGTTTGCCAGAAATGTTGTTTCTGGGCTAATAAAAAGCTGTGGACCCAGCAGCACCCATCGTGTTCGGGATGTAAAACGCTCTGTAAGTGCCGTGAAAATGTTTTGAGAGCATATTTAGTTAAAAGAGCCCAAAAGCTCGGTATAAGCGCGCGCCGCCCAGTGAAACGGCTTGTGCTGCAGCCAGCCGTCCGTGAACAGTGATTATGAAGGGTTGCACGCAATCTGTCAAATTGTCTCATTTGCATAATAAACTCGGAGAGCAGCCACTCTCCTCTCGCCGAGATAAACCCTAAGTGTATTCAAGCGAATTTTCAGAAAGAAGTCATTTGCCTCCTCAAAAAAGGTCTCGGTTTAAGGTCGCATAAGAATTGGATTAGCATAACAGAGAGCTCAAACCTGAGGTACTGAGGTACTTAAAGCTGAATTCAGTAACATTTGATCGCATGTTTCTAGATGCGCTCCAGAAAAGCCGCGAAACATCTGTAATGCAGGTGATGGGATTGACTGAACTGATCTGTTCAGCTTCCAGGCGAAATTAACTCCCTTCTTTGCTAACATCTGCTTTATAACATACAAAACAAGCAAGCAAGCAAACAAACAAACAACACATATGTCTAACTATTTATCATGTGAACAATCAGCTAACTGTCGCTCATTGACTCTTGTGGCGTTTGGGCAACCTGCTTTTTCTCACACAATATGCACATTTGTACTGTAGGCATTATTTAATATGAGCCAAACACTTAACATGATTTGTGAAATGTTGAGTGAGTGAATTGATTTCAAACAGTATACAAGCATAAAGTATTGTATTGTTGTGATTTTGTCAACATTTGTCTGTCTGTTGAATCGCAGCAGCAGCCATTTTGTTTCTCTAGAGTCACTAGTTAAAAAGTAGCGAAATTATCTAAAAATCCCAAACAATTTCTTTACGTTTTGTAAGATGATTTTGACATGGTGGTGAAATACAGTGGGGCTCGAAAGTTTGGGCACCCCTTGCAGAATCTGTGAAAATGTGAATAATTTTCAAAAAATAAGAGAGATCATACTAAATGCATGTTATTTTTTATTTAGTACTGTCCTGAGTGAGATATTGTACATAAAAGATGTTTACATTTAGTCCACAAGACAAAAAAATTGCTGAAATTATTAAAATAACCCCATTCAAAAGTTGAACCCTTTCCAGCAGTGACTGTATGATTTTAAGATACATCTTTTCACACTGAGGACAATTGAGGCACTCAAACACAACTATTAAAAAGGTTCAATCATTCACTGATGCTCCAGAAGGAAACAAGATGCATTAAGAGTTGGGGGGTGAAAACTTTTGAACAAGATGAAGATGGCCAAATTTTTCTTATTTTGTTGAAATATAATTTTTTTCCATTTAGTTCTGCTCTTCGTAAGAAACAGAAGATACTTGTATGTTTCCCAGAACACAAATTAAGTACAATTTACCTTGGTCTTCAAATTCTAAAAGTTTTCACCCCCCAGCTCTTAAGGGTTCCCAAACTTTTGAATGGGGTTATTTTAATAATTTCAGCAATTTTTTTGTCTTGTGGATTTTTTATGTACATTATCTTACTCAGGACAGTACTAAATAAAAAATAACATGCATTTAGTATGATCTCTATTTTTTGAAAATTATTCACATTTTCACAGATTCTGCAAGGGGTGCCCAAACTTTCAAGCCCCACTGTAAAATGTAAGCCCAATTATTTACCAAAATCTGTGGTGTTTCTGAACTCCCTGTTTGATGAAAAATGGAAACTTTTTTGAAGCATTTTTAATATTAACTGAAACAAAAAGTATTAACAGATCAAAAGGGATTTTTAAAATAAAATAATGGCGGATACAGTTGGTTTCAGTGGAGTGAGTGCTAATATAACACCCACATTTCTGTAAAACAGAGTACATTGAATGAAATGGTATATGCATGTTAAAAACATTCTAGATTATTCTGACTCATAGCAAAGCATTTGTATTTTGCCGTTTTCAAAACGAAGACCAGGTAAAACTGTTTAGTTTTGTCCCACGTCTCAAGAATCAGTGCTCTGCCAAACCAAAAGAACTCAAGAAAACAAATCAATCAATCATTGTTGTATCAAACGCATTTGAAAGAACACGCCCTTGATTAGATCCGAATACAAGTGCATTGAACAATTTCTAAGCAATTACTCCGAGCAAAACGCATTCTATCTTGTTCATCTCTCAAAGATGATGTCGGGCTCTTTCTGCAGGATTACTTTTCCATGGCTTGATTCAATTGATGTGCCATTTGTAGCTCAGCTCTGCCACGGGCGGTGGATGGTCCAATTTACTTCTTTCTTTATTCGAAATTTCCATGGCTTTTGGCCACTCCGATGCAAACAGAGCTTTGATGGGCTCCCGAGGAACAGTGCTAATGAGTTAGATGAGTGACGAGAAAAGCAATTAGCCCTGGATCTCCTTCACTTTCTCTTTTGCATTGTCTAGAAACAGGATTTTTAAGGCTTCTTACCATGATTTCATGTTGAATGTAAACCTTTTTGTTCTCTCGTCTTCAGCAGGACGCCGTCATGGACAGTAAATAGCATCAGGTGAATGGTTCAAGCCTCCAGGCGAGCCCAGTGGCATTTGTTGAAGATTTGCACCAAATCTACTGACTGTGAGGCGATATTAACATAAACCTTCCTAGAACATCATACTAACTTGGTTGTTTAGATCACTCACTCAACTGACTTCTCAAACACCAATAATTATGTATATAATTTGGCGTAAAAACAATCAAACAACTGTTTCCTCCAGTGGTTTATACACAAATTCGTGGTTAATCTACATGTCATTAACATCCCTGGGTCGCCATGTTAAAATTGCAAGCAGCGGGTGGCAAAATGCATCAAGATGAGACGAGATGTTAGATTACGAGCATGTAGAGCTTATGGATGCATTTACCATTCAGGTATCAGGCCAGATTGTGAAATAATTGATTGTTCTGTTGAGATGCCATGTGCGATGATAGCTGATTGGTCCTCGTATATATGCAGCTGATAAGCAATTTCATTTCGCCATCTGTCTTGTCAAACTGAGTTCATGAAATTTTAATGAATGTGGAAATCTAATGCTAGACTTAATATTAACTACATCCATGAATATTTCCAAACCAAATACGAGACACAGCATTTTCAGACAACATTTCTTTAATACAAAGTCAACATATCTACATACACAGTGGTTTCAAACCAATTATTGTGTCCATCAGAAGTAACAGTTTGAAAGCAATAGCACTTGGCCTTCATACGAAGAGAAACTATTTCACGTTTGCGTTTGGCTTGTTTCTTTTTTTTCTTTTTGTTGGCCGTGGTTTTAATACGTTCACTTTTGTATATTGGTTCTCCGTTGTTTGTAGTCTAATCAATTCACAAATTTGGCTCCCGTTGTCGAACGTCCTTGCATTGAGCAGACAAACAGGACTTCCGAGCACCTTTGCCATCTTAGGTTTTGGAGATCAGTCCGACAAGTCCAAGTGTCCTTTGCATTTTTTTTTCCCTCCCGAGGAAAAGTTCATTAGAAACACACAAAACTCCCAACAGTTTAAAAGGCAGCGCTGGAATTTCCAGATTCCAAGTTCTCTCGTACTTCGTCCCTCAATGTAAAAACAAAATAAGAATAAAAGTGAACTAAACATGGCATTGGTAAACTTCTAGAGCTTTGCGATGAGCTATTAATTTAAAAAAGATGAAGCGCAGAGGCAGTGGTGAGAGAAGGGCGTCTATTTCAACTAGCAATAATGACTTGAAGCGAATCGCCAAACGTGCAACCAAATCAAGGCAATTTGCTCTCGCTGTCCGTATGGCATTTTATAGGCACTGGGCATTTTATAAGCCCTTCTTCATCCCGATCTAACAACAGAATTACTCAGGAGGAGAAAAACACAAAATGATTCAGGCTCGGTACAGGTAAAATATTTTTTTACATTTTTGGGTGAATCTCATAAAACCTTTCCAGAACATTGCTGGGCCATATTTCACTCCAAAATGAAAAGAAAACTAAGAAATTACATTTTGCTTGGAGAAGTATTTTTTTTGAGATCAGTAAGATGTTTTGCATTACAACATTTCATTTTCAAGATTTTTCCCAGCAATACTAATTACTATAGTCCGCTCTAAAAAAAAATAAAAAAAAATAAATCTAATTTTTATTACCATAATGCAAAAAATTCACATTACTTTAATGTGAAAATTATTTGAAACAATTTGTTACTCTGATTTTATGGACAATTATTATAATCACCTCTGAGTAATAAGAAATACAGTGAATTTTGAGATGAAAATATATATATAAAAAAAGGCTTTATTTTCTTTATGCTTTTAAATTTTGGAGTGAAATCTGACAGAGATGTATTAGTGTATTACAAATGTTATAAAATAGGAGTGATGCACAAAGTCTCAAGGGAAAAGGAGAAGTGTTGTGATTTCTCTCACCACTGGACTGCAGTGTGTGTTGGCTAAGATAAGAAAAAAAAGTGAAGAGTTGGGAAAAAACAACACATGGATCAGAAAAAAAGAGAGGAATGAAGTGAAGAGAGATAAACAGAGCTGTTAGCATGAGACAAAGCTTCTTTCAAAACTGTGGAAGGTTTCCATTAGCATAAACATTTTTTTTTGTTGTTGGTTATCTTAGTTTTGTTCAAAGACAGAAATCTTGTGGGTCAAATTATACAAATACATATAATATATATTTGTTTATTTACAGGCATTATATTCAGGATCATAGTTGATAATTAAACAAACGATTGAACATTCGGTGGTTTGAAAAGTAAAAAGACAAATAATGTTTCAAAAAACGAAAGCTTTCACAGATATGGGCTGTAAAAAAATTATTATTATTATTTTTTTTTTTTAGTAAAATTTGGAAAGTATAGATAATTTTTTTTTTGTTCAATTCAATATTTAATAAACCAGTTCTACATCTTTTATAAAAGTAATACTTTAGTTAATACTAGTACTATTGATGAATAACAACAGGATTGCAATCATAATCCAACCTTCATAACTGGGCAACAGGAAGGCAAAGCTCTCTCTGCAATGATTTATGGGAATTTTCTGCATTTCTGATAATGCATTTCCCCAAATCTTTAAAAAACAAAAACAATAAAAAGTCATTCATGATTTCATACACACAATTTCATAATTTCACGGTGGTATAAAAATGAGTGCCCGCTTCAAAAACAAAAAAAGGCTATTCATATGAAGATTTGGATACATCTTTATATTCTGCTTTTAAATATAATATATGTGAGTGTGTATGTATACATTCACGTCCCATTCGTCTATGTATACACGCACACAAACACATCTCACGTTACATTTCTACAGTGAAAAAATAGAATGTCTTTTAACATAATATGAGCAAAATGAGCATTATTTTTCCTTGCTAATTAAAAAAAAAAATGAATACAGTATCTTTGTTAAAAAAAACGCAAAACACTAAACCCAGAAATCAAATGTCTGTTAAGAAGATAATAATCAAAATAATACAACAATGCATTTCATTTTTTTTTCTATGATGTTACAAGAATAAGGCTTTTTTGGAAATAAGATTACACACGGCTCCTTTCATTCTCTCACCAATCAGAACTCTCCAGGTTCAAGCATTCACGTACAGCCAATCAGCTCTAATGGTGGAGCGCAGGCCCCTCCCCTTCATACGCATATGCATGAGTGTGTAAAACAGTCCCACCTACAACAACAGATTCACAAGATAATTGTACCGCAGTTTCATGGCGCAAACATATGCCCGTTTCTTGCTTTTCATTAGCCAAAATCTATTGAAGAAACACCTCAGAAAGAACCAACAAATGAACGCAAGAAATCCCAAAGTAACCAGAAATCGGTCGTTGAGGACGATAAAATGCAATTTCATCCTGGGCGACTGTCGGGGCTCAAGGAAATGGATTGATGGTGGGACCAGCACACGTAATCATTCTCTCGCACACTTATATCCGATGAATCGGACTCTTCACATGTACACGTACAGCAAAATGGAGCAAAAGCAGCATGTTTGGTATCACAAGCAAAACGAAACCAAAAAAAGACAAAAAATCGTTTGAAACGATGGCAATGAACATTGGTCACTGGGACGTCGATGTACCGAAAACAAGACGTAGCCACGCATCCCCTATCCGGTCCGCCAAATACACTGTGTACATCAATGGAGAGACCAGTCAATGTATCAGATGAAGTCGCCAAAGAAATTCAAGACTTTGTTGGTGGCTGTTCTCATCATAATCTCCAATTGACAACAGGTCAAGCTCCCATTGGTTCTCAAGGATGGAAATGGAGCTACAAGGTGCTGAAGAAACTCAAGACTTCGTTGATGGCTCCTCTGGTCCTAATCTCCAGATGATGCAACATTTCATGCTCCCATTGGCTCTCGAGAGGTGGAGATGTATCTACATTGTGTCAAAGAAACTCAAGACTTTGTTAGTGGATCCTCTGGTCCTAATCTCCAATTTATGCAACAGGTCGAGCTCCCAGTGGCTCTCGAGGATGGAAATGGAGCCACACTTCACCAAAGAAACTTGAGACTTTGTTGGTGGTTCCTCTGGTCCAAATCTCCCAATTACACAACAGGTCAAGCTTCCATTGGCTCTCGAGGATGGAAATGGAGCTACATTGCACCAAAGAACCTAGAGACTTCGGCGGTGGATCCTCTGGTCCTAATCTCCAGATGACACAACATTTCACGCTCCCATTGGACCTGGAGAAGTGAAGATGGAGCTACATTGGCAGAAATGTTCGCTAGCACATCCTCGAAAGCACAAAAAACTGTCCCCACCTCAAAAAACCGATGCGATTAGGTTTCAAACATTTCCATGAATGCCTCAGCACCTCAAGACATGTCGAGTCCTTGTTTGGCGACTCCAGTGGTTTCGAGAGGAGGGTGACTTTCTCAAGTGGAGGAATGGTTTGCCTCAAATTGTTTCTTAAGTGGCTCCCAATTTTGTCCGAATGGCAACATGTCAAGGAGAGGCCTGGACTCAAGACGTGAGCAGAAAAAGAAGTCTTGTCTGTACCGCTGCTCCAACTTTTCCATTGAAGACAGCAATGACGACTGCTGTTAGACCGACAGATGACATTTCAATGGAAACGTTGCCATTTTAGAAAACAAAGGAGGATTTTAAGCGGCAACCACTTAGGTGCTCATCATTATACTTAATTTTGTGGCCATGTTGAATCTCACCGACTTTTCCTTCATGTCTTTTTGTAATATATTCATAGAGTTCATTTGAAAAGAAACAATGCTTGTCCTCCACGTCAGAACACTTGAGGTAAAGTTAGTGGTCCGACACCTAGATCATCATTCCCGCCCTACAGCCTGAGCCAAAATGTTTGGTTCCTCCATCAAGAGCTTGGGACTTAGAGGGGTTTGGGATCCGTTTATGCTTCTACAGTGTTGCTTGCCCAATTGGGGATACGCACGATGCGTTTCGTTTGGTTCCAAAAGACGATTCTTCAAAAAGAAAATTATGAATTGTGTATAGTTGTCATCGTTTCATGTTTTCAAGCAAGTTTTTATGGCTCAGGAGGCTGTTGGGGGGAGGGGGCTTTGTGGGACAGGGGGAACAAAAATGGCTTTTTACGTTGCATAGTGATCAAAACTCCCAAGGTACTCCAGAGCCGCCTGATAGCAAAACTGGTACTCGTCCTGAAAAAGGAAACACAAAGGTATCAGCATTCGTTATTACTTCAATTTGCCAAACGTCCAGCTATTAAACAAGACAGTCTGCCATAAAACAGAAGCTCTGGACTCTCACCTCTGTTTGCACCATTGCTGGCCGTTGTGTTCTCAGCATTTTGACCGTCTGGAAGATGTCCACCACACCCTCGTAGCGCATCCGCTCCAGCACGATGCTTAGTGTGATGAAGACCCCGGTCCGCCCCACACCGGCACTGCATTGAGGAAAACACAAGCTTGTGTTAAAAAGCGCTCTGTGAAACCGAGAACTGATGATGGTGCAGTGGAAAAGGGTTAGTTTGTTAGCATAAATGGTAATATCTTTCTAAAAGGTGATGAATGTAAAATCTGTATTTGAAACAGTGTTTTCACATGAGGAGTCTTCCCAACAAAGATTCATATCTGCTTTCCAATGGAAACATTTGTGAAGATACATTTACTTGAGAAACAAAATTGCTCAAGATATTAAGTGTTTATTTTGTCTTAAGAACCACTCTGTATGAAATGGAATTATCATACTGCTATAATATATGCCTTAATTTAAAATTAGTATAATTTTTTATAATTATTTTGTTAAATTTATGCCCATAATTATTATTAATTATTCCATTAAAATAATTAATAAATACACAAATAAATAAAAATAAAAGAGTAATAAATAATTAAATAAAAGTAGATTTGGAATTAAAAAATAAAAATAAAATGCCTGTCATAAACCATTTCCCCCACTTTTATCCATTTAGATTAAATTATAAATTATAAAATATAAATAAATAAAAAATGAATATGTGGATTTGAAAATAAAAACTCAAAAATTCACCATTTTCCTGAGTTTAATCAATTTATGATAAATAATAAATAAAATAAAAACAATAAAAATTAATAAAATTTTAAAGGAACAATAAATTAACAAATAAATGTAAGATTTTGAAAAAAAAAAAAAAAAAAAAAAAAAAAAAAATTGTAGTTTAATCCAATTATCTAAAAATAGAATAAAATAAAAAAAATTGATATTTTGGAATTAAAAGAAGGTGTGGTTGGTCTAAGAATATAATAAAAATAATAAAATAACAATAAATAAACAAACAAAAGTAAAAATGTGTATTTGAAAACAAAAACTCAAAGGTACACTTTTCCTGAGTTTAATCAATTTATAATACATAATAAATAAAATAAAAAACAATACAGATTTATTAAATATTAAAGAAATAAATAAATTAGTAGAGTTGAAATTTTACGAAAAAAAAAAAAAAAAAAACCCTCATAACATACTACAAGTTTAATCCATTTATTTACAACCAATCATTAAATAAATAAATAAATGTGATTTTGATATTAAATATTTAAGCAGCTGGTCTAATAAAATAATAAATCAGGGAGATTTACATAAAAAATCATGACATTATGTCCATTCATTTGTCACACTGTAAGGGGAAGCTTGAGTGCATTGTATTGTGGGATACAGTTTTCCACACAGTGCACTCTTGCACACTTTGCACATTATACATACTGCATACTACACTATTTAAAAAACCCTGGCTAAGATACTATTCTGAATTCACTCTACAGCCATCTATCTAAACAGCAATAGAATAAATCAGACTCGTTCAAACGCGCACGTGTGTGCTAAGCTCGTCTCGCCGTGACAGCGCTTGAAATAGAGGAGTCTTAAGTCTGATTTTTCAAGGCTGCTTCATAAACTGCTTTGGCGCCGAGCGATTTCACCAAGCCAACAATAATTGATATGACAACGGGCTTATTTTTCCCTTCGCCTCCACTTGGCAATCAAAAGTGACAAACGGCTCGGGAAGCGGCCAACGGAGGCCTCTGATTGGCTGAGACAACGAACCAATCACAGCGCGGTGTTATAATGATGCAACCTCGCAGGAAGTGTCAGGGAATCTAATGAAAAAGCGCTTCGGAGTCCCACGACGGTGACTGTCAGGAAAACAAAACACTTTTGACATTTCTGTCCATCTGTGCTGCCAAAATCCTGCAGAAAGGAGGCTGAAGAAAAAGGAGGAGAAAGAAAGAAGTGGCTCCGCTCTCAGACTTCAGCCCAAGCGCTGGGTAAATACATAGACTTTCAAATCTGAAGATGCGCTGAATGAGAGGATTTACACTTCCATTCAGTCGACGTAATCATGCAATTAATGACAAAACCATGTGGCTCTATTAGATATGAAATCTGGGGGAGAGATGGATGGAGAGAGAGGAAGATTAAAGAAGGAGTATAACCAGCGCTGAAAACCGTCAACCCCTAATCAAAGACAAAAGGAGCAAATGTAAAGAGTCTTTCCTGCAAAAATCAATTACTCGTCTGTTTTTCAGTGGAAAAACATTCCTAAGACAAAATAAATTCACTTGACGAGCAAATTTGTGTTTAAGGATTTTAATTAAGTGTAAATGTATTTTTCTCATATAGGCCTACAGCAAAACATGATGTTCTTCAGTATTCTTGTCGTTTTCTAGAATAAATATTTAAAGATTCATAAATAAAATTACATTTACTTGAAAAGCAAAATGCTATGTTTTATATACACTGATAAATATTTATTGTATTACAATAGATTAGCAGTTTAAATAAATTAGAATAACTACTATTAATATTATTTTATTGCTACACACACAGCAACACAGTAGCATTATAATATATAATTATATAAAACTGTATATTCTTATTATATTATTTTTAATATATTATTTTAATTATATTTATGTTTTATATAAATTGAAAATTTAAATAATTTAATAAAAATAGATACAATAAAAATCGATAGATAAATAAATAGTATAATTATTATAACATAGTATTAATATATATTATAATATAATATATAGTATTATTATAAATTATTAATATTATTATAGTATTAACACATTAAAATGATTATATATTATCGTTATTATATATAACTATATAAAACTATGTTCTTAATATTTTTAATATATTATTTTCATTATATATTTTACATAAAGTAAGAAATATATATGTATATAATAAAATGATTAAAATTTTTAATTATATGTTATGAAGATACAGTATTATATACTAATGATCATATATAATAATGTTACTATAGATAACAGAGTTTGTTTTTCTGTGTAAGAAAATTTACACTTATTCCTCAAACTCAGTTTTGTTTGTCTTTATTTTGTTTCCAGTACAAATATCTAAATATTCATAAATCAAAATACATTTACTTGAGAAGCAAGATATTAAGTGCTGTTTTCTGAAGAATTTATCAAAATGAAGTGAGTTTAAGCTTAAAACGAGAACAAATATCTGCCAGTAGAGTCAGAAAAATAAACTTCATCCAAAGGAGAAATTAGATTATTTTTCTAACCCTATTGGCTGATATTTGTTCTTGTTTTAAGAAAAAAAACCTCACTTCATTTTGATAAATTTGTGTGGGAAAAATACTTTGCTATTTTTGCTTCACAAATAAATGTATCTTGGTTTTAAAATATTTGGATATTTTTACTGGAAAACAAGATGATGCAATGCAGTCAAGATCAAAAAAAGCATAAAAGCGTCTCTTCGATGGAGACGCGGCGCCACATGAAGCAGAAGCTGAAGACGGAGAGACGGAGAGAAAGACAGATGAGAGAGAACAGCAAAAGAAAGACATGAAATGGACGGCGTGAGCCTGCTGTCGCTCCATAAACACACAAACATGTGTGTGAACCCAAAAAACAGCATCTCGTTAATGATGATATCACTGAATATAACTCACGCACATTTGTATTGGTATTGAATGACTGAGATACATGAACCCAAGATCATCAGTATAATGCGTCTCCCACACACTGCTAGCTCCAGTTTTGCTTAAAAAAAGGCATTTATAATCAATTTTGTTTATAATGAATGGCACTTTAATAGCTCCAGTTTTGCTTAAAAAAAGGCATTTATAATCAATTTTGTTTATAATGAATGGCACTTTAATTATCATTATTAATATTATATATATATATATATATATTACATTTTTACTTAAATTTATCATTTTGTTGTGGAGCAACGGGAACTAAAAGCATGATTTTTTTTTTAACTATATATATATATATATATATATATATATATAAAAAAAATAATATTTACCATTTTCACATTATTTCTGAATGCAATATTAAAATGTGTCTTACACAAAAAACTATGTAAACTTACTTATTTTAAAATAATTTTATTATAAAAATAATAATTAAATTAAAACATATATATATATATATATATATATATATATATATATATATATGAAAAAATATAGGATGAATATAAAATCATATATATTTTCAAAAGATTAAAATAAAATCTATCTATCTATCTGTGCTCTCAGTGACATACTATTTTATTTTTTATTAATGTTTTGAATTAGTTTTTATTTATATAGTTTCCATTTTTGTTTTAATTTTAGTTGTTGAATTTATTGAATTTCTTGTGTTTTTGTAGTTTTTTATTATGTAAATAGTTTTTAATTATTTCAATTTTGGTTATTTTATCATAACGAAAAAAAAAAACTGATGTAAAAAAAGTCCAAGATTTATATGTGTGTGTCAAAAAATTGTAATTATATATATATATATATATATATATATATAAATAGTTTTTTCACATTTGCCATTGTCATTTTTCTTTGTAGTTGCAGTTTTATTAATTTTGATGTTCATGGTCTCAAAGCTCAACTGAAAGGCGATGGGATGCTTCCTCACCTGCAGTGGACAGAAATGGGCCCATCCTGTCCAAACTGCTCCTTAGTTTTATGCACCTGTCCGATGAAGTCGATGAAGCCCTCTCCTGATTTGGGAACGCCCTGCTCCGGCCAATCGGTGAACTGGAACTGCCGAACGGTCCTGGACTGGCCGTCCTGAGAGATAAACACAAACACTAAACGTCAGTCTCTTTCACTCCCACAATCCTTTACTGCACACAACAGCAGTGGATGGATGGCTTCATCCGGACGGAGGCGTGCCGATACGGGATTTAACAGGCCGGAGTGACTCTAATCGATGGGCTGGAGAAACCCTGATGGATGAAGACGAGAGCGACGGCCAGGACAGAGAAACAAGAGATCGAAGGGATGCTCAGGCAGAACCAGGCACAATTAAAGCCGAAGGGGCTGGAAATATTCACTCATCCCTACAGTCAGAGTCCGGAGGATCCAACACACTTAATCACAGTCCAACCCCGGGCTTTCTGGATCTCAACCGTTACACAGCAGACAAAAAACTTAAACTCCTCTACATTTCTATTTCATAATGCTGATTTTTATTTGTATTATTATTTTTTTGGTTGGGTTAAGAAAGAGATCAAAACACAATTCAATTAATCAAAAATAAACATGATTATTAATGCGTTTATCAATATATGTATATTTGTTCTGTTTAATAATTTAAATATTAACATGTTAATAATTTTAAATAAAATTAATATTATAATATACATATACTTGTTTGAGTGTATATATATATATATATATATATATATATATATATATATATATATACATACACACACACAATAAATATACACAGTACACAAAAACTTTTATTTTAAATGCGATTAATCGCAATTAATCATTTGACAGCACAAATATATCTATATATATATACACACAAACAAACACACACACATACACACACACACACACACACGTTTATAAAAATTCATAAATATAAGCACGTAAACATTGCCTTTTTATAAGTATTATTATTATTATTATTATATGATGCTGAATAAAATATAATTGTACAAATATTTTATAATAACAAATATTATGTAACAATAATATTGTATTAATAATAATAACTATTATTATTTTAATTTATAATAAATATTCTTCTGTGTGCTCATTAAAACATAAACCAATTATTTTTAACTATGCAACTTTACTATTACTATATTTATATACACATTTTTTACATTTTAATTATACATACAGTAGGGCTGGACCAAAATATTTGATTATTCGAATATTCGTTCGGTGGGTTGGCATTCGATTTTCAATTTTGAGATTCAAATAATCTTTCCTTTTTTTGAGCACCTGGCATCCCGCGCGAAACGGTCTTCATTGGTGCTTGAATATAGCATTTTTTTACTATCGTGCCGAACGGTTCTAAGGACTGTCAGGTACGGTTACCGTTGTATTTCCACGTGAGCCTGGTATGGCGCGGCACGGTTACAAACCATTCTCGGCCCGGAATTCAAGGCACGGTTAGACAGCCGTGCTGTTAGAGTGCATGTGCTTGACTTCGCCACTCTGTTGCCGGGCTACCAGTTTCTCCAAATAGCCAAGTAAACAGCTACACTACGTTCAATATAAAAAAGAAAAAAAATAATGTCATGAGACACTTAAGACACAGAAACGCTTATTGATATTATACCCATCGTCGCCTTCTGTTTATTTAATTTTTCATGTAGAGAGCTGTCTTTTTTCTGTTATTGAACAAAGTAAACATCAGATAAAAAAGGAGTTCCAAAAACAGAAATATCTGATCATTGTCCATATCACTGTTGCGTTACCAAGGCAAGGACTGATGCATTTGTAGTGCATTACAAAGAGCTTCGTTATAAGCGTCACAGTGGAAAATGAAACAGCAACGTTATCCATACTGACTGGCCCGGATCCGCACGGAATGGAACGATTAAGCAAAGAAAACCGTTCGGCTTAATAGTAGAAAAGCTGCTTATGAATCGCCAATGAGAGAACGTCATAATTCAGTTCATCTAGAAGAGAAGACAAAACTGCAGAAGACCTCAGCTGTGTGGGAGCACTTGAGATTGAGTGAGGACAAGACAAAGGCAGTGTGCCAGATACGCGATTTAAACTGTCCTACCACAAAAGCACATTAAGTTTGAAAAAGCACCTGAGTTCTGTAAGTAGTGCGCCTATAGTATATTGTTGGTGTAAAAAAAAAAAAAACGAGCTGCATTTATCCGCCATGTTAATCAGTAATTTTACACATGATAAAAACGTGCACTTAATTTACTTGGAAAATACTTGCGTATACGGCAGCCATAAAAAAAAAAAAAAAAGTACAGTAGCCCAGCCTAATAACAGTTTGTCTATATTAAAAGTATTGCTCGTAACAGACCTGTGTGTTATGTATCACTAGTGCAGTGTCTGTTCTCGGAGCATATAAGCCCTGCCCGCGTGAGGCACGCCGCTTCCGGCTCACGCTGTTCTGTAATTTATTAAAAGTTTATTAATTCTGAATGTGTTGCGTGTCCATATTGCACCAAAATGAGACACGGTTCTCGAGATAATAAAAATGCAAACAGACATACACACACACAGAGATTCCTGCCTTTATTAGAGAGAAGAATAAGTTCAGCACCTCCCTCCGAAGCTTTGAATATTCGGTGTTGATTACTATCGAAGCTTCGAAGCTCAAAAAATGGTATTCGGATCAGCCCTAACATACAGTATGTGATATCAAAAAATAGAATCGAAATTACACACACACTTCTTATATACAGTACAAGTTAATGAAAGCAGATAATAAATGAATAAAATATTTTATTATATTCATTTTTATAGCATATTATTATTATTATTTATTATTAATTCATAATACTAATTAATACTAATACTATATATACTATATATGCTGAATATTGTCTCGACAATGCAACAAGTCTTTATTCGTCTGCATTTGATTGACTGCAAACAGCAGTTTGTTTTTGCCGTAACAGAAGAAGGGTGAAAGAAAATGAGCCAGGACTGAACTCTGCGCACACACTACAGTCCGAGCGATGTGTGTCAAATCGTGTGATTAAATACGTGACTTGTTTCCTGCAAAAGCGAGCACGGCGGCATCCCATCATGCCTCGGTCCAGGCCCCGCCTCCTCCAGTCGGCTCTGATTACAGCTCTCTTTGATTCTCGCTGCAGTCTGATTACTGGAGAGCTGGCCTGGATGATTCAATCACAATTAAAGTGCTCGGCTGGAGTGAGCGATGCTCGGGATGCTCATTTTGTCTTGGGCCCTTCCTCTCACATTCGTACGCTGGCAGTCAGAGTGTTTCGCTTTAGCGGTTTGCCGGAAAGGCCACTCGACTGATGAGGGCTGAAGTCGTTAAGTGAGCGGTTCTGCTAGCAGTCGCTCGCTCGATGGGATATTCAGACATTTCTAGAGGAAGACCTACTGCTGAGACTCATGGGAAACACGACTGTAAGATACCTAACAGTATTTTGGCTCAGGATAGCTACAGAACAAAATTGAATTGCGTCATTTTTACCAAAAACACTTTGTAAATGATATAATCTGCAATAATGTGTTTCCGAAAAAGCAAGAAAAAAGAGTTTTTGAGGCATGGTAAAACCTTGTTTGTATGGCACCATTTACATCAATATTTATAATTATTATTAATTTGTAATTATTAATAAGAAATTATTACAGTTACTAAATACTATTAAAATGATGCTCAAAAATATAATTTATTATAAAATAATATTATAAAATAACAATACATTTTTGTTGTATTTCAGGACTCACCCGAGCATCTGTCACTTTGAACTCTCTGAGGATGTACTGCGGCATGTTGTACTCCGCCATGGGATCCACCACAAAGTACTGATATCTAGCGGAGCGCTCCGCTGGCCAGTACTGGTGACACTTTTCCTGTGAAAACACACGAAAACATCATTAAATAAGATCTGGAAGCTGAAAGCCATTGGATTTAAAGAAGAAGGACACTTACTCGTCCCATCTCCCTCAGTTTGGTCAGCATCACCACAATGGTGGAGTTGTTCTCCCACAACATCCTCCAGAAGTCTTCAGTGGTCTCCGCTAATGGGCCTTGAGTGGCTATATAAGCCCTCTGTTGTCTACAGCAAAGAAAAAGTGAGTCCCTGTGAATTAAGGTGCTTAAAGTGGCAAAATGAACAACTTTGGGTGGCTTTCTCGCTGTTGCAGTACCTGTATCCATCAATGAAGCTGGAGTTGATATAGTCGGACCCCTCCAGGCCTCTGATGGGCTGCAGGCACACTCGAGTGGTCTCATAGGGCATGATGTTGACCAGCCGGTTTTTAAACTTGTTGCATGGCAGATTGGCACTTATGAATCTGGACGTGTGGGCTTTGGAGTTCGCCAAACGCTGTGGGAAGAGAAAGACGATTGATAAATCCAAGCCAATCTCTAAAACTCCAAACATTTACAGCTTAAAGGATTAGTTCACTTCCAGAATAAACATTTCCTCATAATCTGTTCACCCCATGACATCCAAGATATACATTTTTGAGGAAAACATTCCAGGATTTTTCTCCACATTGTGGACTTCAATGGCAGCCAACGGCTTGAATGTCCAAATTGCAGTTTCTGAGCCCAGTCTTATCTAGTGAAACAATAGGTCATTTTCTTAAAAAAACTCCCTCCAAAAACCTTTATATACTGTATAATCACAGATCCTCGTCTTACACTCATTATGTAATCATGCAAGTGTAACGTAGGCGGGAGTACCGACCCAGTGTTTACAAAGCGAAAATGCAAAGAAAGTCAAACACGATGATTTTGAAGTTGGAGGAGAAAATAGCTGTGTTTTCATCACCCCTCAAATTGTGCAAATTATAATTGCGAATAGAAAATATGCCTTATGGAAACATGTCACTTTCACAAAAATTTCTGTCTATTGAAAAGTTTTTACGCTTGTATGAGGTGTTTTTTTGGCCAATTTGAAATTGCAATGCAAAGAGTTTTTTCACATTTACAGGTCACCTAAAAATCAAATGATCACTCTTTAATGTACTATAACATCCAAGAAACACCTCATACTTGGCCGCTCTCAAGTTTAAGGGGCCATTAATGCTTGTATGCGACACATTACGGCTCCGACACGGCCATTCTAGTCAATGCTTGTTTTTATAACAGCTGCGCCGCGGCACATTAAAAATAATGGTAGTTCGGTGGCTGTGATATATGTAAACCTACCAACATTCATCATGATGATTTATCGCGAGAGGAAAAAAATGACGTTTTAGTCGCATAACATTGGTTAATGGAAATGCCATCATTCCACAAGTTTTTTATTGACATTTATTAAATATTGCAAAAGTTTTGCACAAATCTACCCTACCTTTGTGAACCGAAGTACAAAGACGAAGAAGTAACCGCACGTGACCACAAAATGGAGAAAAATCCAGGAATGTTTTCCTCACAAACCTTAATTCCTTATTTTCTTTTAGACTGAAGAAAGAAAGACATGAATATCTTGGATGACATGGGAGTGAGTAAATAATCAAGAATTTTTTATTCTGGAAGTGAACTAATCTTTTAAATAGAGTTTACTTTGGATATTTAGGCTTGAAGGACATTAGTTGCTGCATGGGAATCTCAGACAGTCGTTTAACCGTTCTGACCCTTTATTTTTGGTGTAATGCCTCTATTTTTTCTCTGTCTCAGACTGTTTATAAATGGGTGAGACTGAGTGACCCAGTTTACGTGTGCTCGCAGGAAACCTGTCAGTGCTTGTTGCTGTTATAATTACCAAATCCCCCATTTTTCATCCATCAGGTGGCATGAAACCCTGCTCTGAAACAATTGGAAAGTCGTGCAACTTTGGCGAAATGGGTCACTGTTTCTTTTAGGAAGCCGCTTTATATTCATACTCTGACTGGACACCACCGTTTTGTATGTGCACATACACCTCGTACTCTCATGTCATGATCCAAATTAGAGCTTGTAATCATCAATTAACATCAACCGTGCAATGGTACGCGTAATTCTTCTCTGTTTTCTAGGTCAGCTGTCTGGAAGCATTGTCTCCTATTAACTGGACGAGCCTGGCACATCTAGAAACTGTGCCGCACTTCTCTCTTCTGTTCCGTCAGGTAATGCCTTCACCCGGTTATAAATCCCTTCAGTTCCCGCTCCAGGCCTAGTCTTTTTTGCTCTTTCTTTCAGAAGCAGCCACTGGCTGTTTGTCTTTCCTTTGAGTCTTTGAGTAGCTTTCAAAGAGGGACCTGGAAGGGCATGAGGCATTCCGGTGGGAAGCGCCAGCAATGAACCGAGCTGTTGAAATAATAAGCACGCGCACACACACACTTTGGCTGGTTTAGCGGGCTGAGGTAGAGTTTTGTGACATGGTTAGCCCTGTAGGCACCTTATTAGCACTAGCACTCTAATTGTGTTAGGAAAGTTTCTATCCCCCATGCTAAAATATGACAAATAAAAGTCATAAATTATGTGTTAGATTATAATTTCTGATTATATAACAGAAGCTCTAAATGGTCAAAATAACCTTTTCAGTTTTTTTTTTTCAGTTAGCTCTTTAGCTAACTAGTTAGCTGACTAGTTTTGCATACTGCTGATTTACAAACCTAGCACACCACTAATTGATTACTCTGCCATCTTATCATACAGTACCTCTAGCTGCTTAGCTTTGAAGCTTAGCACGCTGCTATTTGATTTTCTGCCTAGAATTTATGCTTTCTTGCTACATTGATGCTACTTCATATTTTTGCTCACAAGGAACCGTTTCTAACCAATTTGCAATTGGATTGAACTATTTTTTTTTATAGTTTACCAGGAAAAAAATGCTCTTTTATAAGAGAAGTCACTGACTTCTTGTAACAGGTTGGCTTTAGCTTACGGCACTTCCCATTCATTCCTATGGTATCCATAAACGACGATTGAGTATCGCTGAAAGTCAATGACATCAAGGCTGTAATGTGATTGGTTATTAAGGCACACTCAATCCAAATTGACCTCTACGCTTTTGCCAATAGTAAGTAATAGAGACCCTCTCACCTCCCTATAGTAAGATAATCTCTGGCACAACTTGATTTCTAAAATAGCACGTTTGACAATGCTACTCAGAAGAGCTTCACTACTACGATTTTTAAAAATAGAAGTGCTACTGGGTCCCATCGTTAAACTAATTGGTTTGTCACCTCGCTAATGCTTCCAACACTTCTCCCTGAGTTGGTGAGGATTACTTTGTTCCAGGCTAAAGAGCAAAAAAACTGGTAAGAAGGAAATCTTTTCAAGGTCTTGGAGGCCAGACACCTGCAGGAGTGTTTCAGTCGCCAAATGGAACCCACAATCCCTCTCTGCTCATTAGTGAGCACATCGCTTCTCCTCAACATCCGTCTTCATCGGGTGTTAATTACCCTTCCCACAATCCCTCTCTGGCTGTCATCAACTTTCGGTCGTCTCTGTCACAACTAGAGTTTCACATCTGTGTCTACGGTAACAAAACATGCCTCCAAGAGGTGTTGATTGTTACTAGAGGTTCTATCTGGCACGTTCGATGATCTCGTGCCCTCCAGAACAACATTTCCCAGATTATCTGAAGAGATGTAATTAAAGATGACACACAATAAACCTATTCAAACTTTTCATATGTCTTGTGGTTACCTTAAACTCCAGCTCCATGCCACTAACGTGCTCTCCGGTCTCCACCTGTGCCAGTTTCTGGATATATGAGAATAGGCTTCGTGCTGCCACCTCTGTATTCCCGCAGGCGACAGCCTCCAGGAGGGCATCATGGATGAAGCTGTACTGGTCTTCTGTCTGCACCATATAGTTCCTCTGGGAGCGCATGAGGGTCACGTGACCGTAGATGTCCACCGTCTTCTCGTGCTTGATGCGCTCTAGCATGGCGTCAATCACGATGAAGCAGCCTGTGCGGCCCACACCAGCACTGAAAACACACAAGTCAGAGATGAAAGTTGCAGGAGAGTTTGAATTCATTTAGTTCTGTCAAAATTAGCATGTTAACGCAGGCAATTAATTTTTCCAGTTCTGTCTTTTTTTTTTCTTGACAAGAACTGTATTTATTTAGATACAGAATGCCTTTTGACCATATCAAATGGGAGACTCTTCAGACGCAAGCTCCAACTTCGCCTCAGCGCCAGGCGCGAGTCAAATGAGAGCGGAAATGGTACAGGTGACCAGGAGCTTCAATATAAACAGTCAACTGCAGTCAGATGAGATGTTGTCAGGCCATATCTCAGTAAAAACTAATTATCCTGTCCTGTTAGCCGTTACACTGTGCTTGTAGCATGTTCTCTTCAATTGCACGCACAAATACTGCAATGCACGCTGTAGCCTGTATCATTTTATATTAACGTGCAAATGAAACTATGAGCATGCGTGTCAGATCCACATCACTTTCAGCAGTGGCAGCTCTTAAAGTAATAGCAGCCAAATAACCTAATAACGCAGCTGCTGTGATGTCTGTTCAATAAAGAACAAAAGAAAAAAGAGGAAATTAATAACTTTTGTAGCTTTAAGGATTCATCTACTTTTAATTTAGAATTTAGTGTTTGGTAACTTTATTCAATTTCATACTTGCTGAAGGTCACAGGTAAATATGACATTTATTATAATGCATTTATTTGAAGATTGTTTTAAGTTTTCTTAAATTAGAAGTTATTTTTAAAGTGTAATAAATGTTAAAATTCATAGCTCGATTATATTTTAATGTTATATATATGTATATTCAACATCACATATAGTCAATGTCTAAATATTAGGAAAAAAAGAACAATTTCCTAGAGACATCAGTAGTATTGTTATCAGTGATACTCGCCTTCAGGCATAAAAAAATATGCCATTAAACAAATATTAAAAATATACCATCTTTATATTGTGTCTACATTAATTTGAAGATTGAATGTGAATTTATTGCAATATAAAAGTATATTAAAAAACTTTAATTATTAATCATGATTAATTTCAGAAAAAAATTGTGTGATTAATAATTTAATTTTTTTTTAACGATTGACAGCACTAGTTTCTTTACTAAGAACCAAATGCTAACTTTAAGGAACGATGCCAAACTTGACTGTAACTTTGAATGATGAGACTGTTCTAGGCTTTTTAGAGCCTTGACAAGTAGAAACTGGGTTCAGACCTGCAGTGGGCGATGATGGGGCCAGCGTCTGGTGGATTGCAGGTCTTCACCCTCCTGAGGAAGGCCAGGAATGGAGTGGGGTACTCGGGAACGCCGTGGTCCGGCCAGGCGGTGAACTGGAACTGTCGAACCTCTCGCTTTTCACTGGAACCATTCTGAAACAAGAGCAAGTACTGTGACACTAAGTTTATTCCACGAATGCACAGGAATAAATCTCACCGGTGATAAATCTAGCCCATGTTCTAGCAATGCATGATTTAATCATGCAAGCATGAGATCATGGAGTTGTCTAGTAGTTCAAGGACCTTACATGTCAGTGTCATAAACATGCTATGTTCGGGAATCGCCTTGTGTCACCAAATGTCTTCTACAGTGTATTTCAACAAAACAAGGCAGCCAGGAACATTTCTGCCGCAGAGGAGATTTCGTTAAGAAGAGGGAGAGACATCAGTGTCCTGCTAGTTCTAGCTGCTAGCCTTTATTTCTCATCTTGGGCGTCTTTAAAGGGAGGCTTTGCATTTCAATGTTCGCTGCTGTTCCAACAGAGCCTCCCTTTGAATAAATGAATAAATAAACAATGTAATTAAGAGCAAACTGGCCCAGTTTTGCCAGATACTTTTTTTTTTCTCTAGCTATCTTCTGCAGGGCTGTTTCTCCGCAGTGGATGGGCTTGTGCAGGATTGTTTTTAAGAATTCATGACTCTGGGTTGCTTGTGTGTGTGCGACTGCAGGATAAGTGCACATAAATACACCTCACTGTTCCAGCAAGTATGTGTGTAAGGGTTGTAAAAACTCTGACTATTCAAGCCTAGCAATGCAATACCACAACTGTGGTGCAACAAAAACACATCTCCTCTGTGTTTGAAGATGTCTCTCCAAAAAAAATACAAAGACCATCGAATTGCAAGAAAATTTAATTGCTCATTCATAGCTCAGGAGATCTCTTCTGAAACTGGTGGATAACTGGGACAAATCTGAGAAGATCCAATTATTCTCTGTGCTGTCTAAGAGAATCAATTGAGATGTTGAAGAGATCTCATTTTTCTTTCCTGGGAGTTTAAACGAAAGCTTCATCCCGTAACTATAAGCACGCTCTTCATGCTCTGTATGACAGTCGCTCTTTAATCAATGCTTCTGTTCGTGTCTTACAGGCGCCCTTCACTACAGTAAAAGCTCAATCCATTTTAATTCATGTTACAGTCTGACCGTGCAACTGGCTGACCCCTCTCTACTTCTCTCCCTCGCTCCCAACCACTTCATGTTTACTTGACCGCTGCGCCGTCTGGGATGCCAATTTTGCATGGAGTCATTTTGCTCTGGCCACTTAGCTAAGTGCCTCTCTTTGGCAGGCATAGCATTAAAAGATGATGGATGTGGAACGAGGAGATTATAAAACATGCGCGTGTGTTGGTGTACACAGTTGAGATGAGAACACTGGGAGGAATGATGCTCCCGGAAAAATGCTCCCGTTTGCAATCATCCCAGTTTGCGTATGTCTGTCGGAGCCTGAAAGCGAAACTGTGTAATGTGTCTGCTCTAGGGTCCACAGGGAAATAAGAGGCCCATGCACAACGTAAAACTCTCGAAAACATCTAAAGTAAAGTGTTCCTAGGAAAGGGAGTACATTTTATATCATAAACACCCATTGTGGACTGGGGTGTCCAATCCTGCTCCTGAAGAGCCAAGATCTTGTAGAATTTGCCTGGAAGTTTCTAACAATCCTGAAGACCTTTAGAAGATGATTTACTCACCCTCAAACTATCCTAGGTGTATATGAATTTGGCTTATCCAAATTTCATAATGGGCCGATATTTTGAAGGCCAAAAAAGGGCATCCATCCATCATAAAAAATGCTCCACATGGCTCAAGGGGTTAATAAAGGCCTTCTGAAGTGAATCGATGGATTTGTGTAAGAAAAAGATCCATATTTAAAACTTTATAAACCGTAATCTCCAGCTTCCACTAACTTTCATATGCATATGCAGTCATCAGACTGCTTTTGTCTTATATCGAAATTCTACAATATTTTTATTTACAAATCCTTGTAAATTATGGGGTAATTTAAATTTTTGGGTGAACTATCTCTAATTATGGTTGAAGCTAAACCCTGTAGGATTTGGGGGGCAGGATTAGTCACCCCTGCTGTAGCTGAAACGGTGCAAACTTTAGGTTGTTTGCATGCAAGGTGGAAACAAAAAATCTTACCTTGTGTAGAGAGAAGGTGCGCACGCAGAAAGTGGCGAGTTCGATGGTGTCCAGGAGCGTCACTTGGATCATACCGTAGGTCTCCGTCCCTCTACTCGGCCAGTACTGGTCACACTTTATCTGCAGAGGGTGAGTGAATGTTAACAAATCTTATATCTTTTATGTGAGTTTAGCTGTCTTTTTTGGAGGTTGTTGACTCAGATAGCTCTATGCAAATACCTCCCGAATTTCAGTGTGCTGAGGATTTACGGTGCCACTGAACTAAATCTCACCAAGATTGAATCAAATAATCATCTGGGAGCCTTTTCCAGGGACACTAAATAACTTTGGATTTTCGGCATGAGAAGTAAGACTCCTAACAGTCTCTGAACTGATTCACAAATAACGACTCTGTCCTGGGGGTTCACACCTGGACTCTCAAACACTTCCCGTCTACCCACATCACATCAATACCCAGGCATAATGTTTTTCTTCCCTCCTCTGACACCTGGCACATTGACAGACCCCTGGCCCGCTGTAGAGATGCACTCAATATGGAGCATGGCGAGCAGTCGGGCCGCCCTCAGTGCCCTGATGCGATGTGACAGCTCGCTGCTTCAAAAATGTGCAGGTTTAATGCATTTTTTTGCACTTATGCTGCAGATTGAATGGCTCACTTTGATCGCAACTGACAGAGCTCTAATATGCCATGTGGCGCCCGCTAAGATGGTGAGAGAGAGTGAGAGGGGGTGTCCTGAGATATTGATGGAGTTTGCTGAGCCTGACAGTCAAGGGTGTGACGGAATCGTCTTCGATGAACCTCCAGACGTCATGGCTGAGGGAGTCTTCAAGATGAGGGATTCTTGACTTCCTCTTTCTGTCTCGCTCTCCTTTTTTTGTGGTAAATGGGCCGAACTGCCCCCCGATAGAGCCGAGAGATGATTCCTGGTTGTTATCGTAGAGCCCTTTCCTTATTTCCCTCCATTTTTCTCCATCCTTTTTGCTCACCCACTCAACCGGCAACGGCATTTCAACTGGAATAATGTCAATTTGTTCAGTATGAAGCTCAGTCTTTTTAACAAGGCTAAAAGAGATGGCCTATTATCTTCTTAGGGACTATTAGCTCCCTTCCACAACCTAGTGAGCTGCCTAGCTAGACAGTATTTTAAAACATTACTGGAACGCTCCAGATGTTTCAAAATGAAAGATACCTCCTTTTGGCAAAAATGAAATGCTGAATGTGTTTTTCTGTGGAGAAGACAATCCAAGAATGCACTGAAAACCATTTAATTCAATAGTTACCTAATTAAAAATTGACCATTTTACCAAATATTTACTTGTACTGCACATTTGTTATGCCTGAGAGGATCATCTTGTTAGCTTAGCAACATGCTAATTCAATACTCTCTCGTGAAGCACTTTTTTTTTTGCATGACACCTATGCATAGTATTCCAAATTAGTCCATTATAAGGGTCCATTTCTGTTAGTTTGTTACCTTGGAATATAGGAAGCAAGACAGCTCATTAGTTTTTAAACCGAGCTAATAGCTTCTTGTTTAGCCTCACCCTTGACTTCTCTTCCAGTCTGGTCATCATGACCACAGTGGCGGCTCGTTGCTCCCACACCATTCTCCAAAAGTCTCCGAAGGTCTCTGGCAGCGGTCCCTGTGTGGCTATGTATGCGTTCTGCTTCCTGTAGCCATCAATGTAGTTAGCATTGATGTAGTCGCTGCCTGTGATACCTTTAAAATGAAGTAAAAAGGTTGGTAATTGTGAGAGTTAGAGCCGGAGTGACAGAGATGTTCCCTTTTCAAGGGACATAACTACATAACACAAAGCTAACGCAACGTTTATGATACGGAAATATCAGTACATCATCAACATATGACCAATCACATTTATAAATAGACATAGACTCTCATGCACATGCGAACTTCTTGTAAAATCTTGTAAAAATACATTTCAGCTGTTTTTGGTGCAAGAAAACGTGACTAATGTTACTTGTCGACTTCAAAAGTGTGGTTTAATACCCCTGTTTCTGGACAATTCCAAAATGGCTGACGATGTTGTTATGTGAGTCTCTTAACTTGTGAAAAACTTGCAGCTCCAATAACATGATATACAGTCACAGTCTGGTAAGAGGCTATTGCAGAGCTTGTGACAGATATCCATCATAGAAAATAATCCCCATGAAAGAAAAGCCATCGAGCCCCTTCCCAGCTCTTTCTCACTTCCTTCCAGCTTTTTCAGCCTTGTCTAGCTCTCTGAGGGCCGGCCAACAGCATCCACCACAGCTGATTTAGGACCAGATGCTATACGATGGAATTAGGCTGGACTAGGAGTAAATCAGTGAGCAGAACCCACGCCGGACCCCGTCTCGCTCTCTTTCTGCCATCGCTCTGGGCGGCCCGCAGTAAATCTCCCATAAAGCAGCCAAACATTCTCCTGCCTAAGCTCAGGATCGGTGAGGCGGCGGGAACAGAAGTAAAGCCCTTGTGTGCCACTGCTTGAGGTAACGATCTTGTGGTCTAGGACTTGAGACCCTCGAAATAGGCATCTTATGGTCTTTAGGGTTAGTTCTGGGTCTGGATCTGGACCTTAAAGGTATTTAGTTTTGGTCTAAGTAGCAACATGTAATTCTCATAATTCTCATAATAATAGAGGCAATTTAAGGCAGTTACAGGAAGTGAAAAAGAAATGTATAGATGAATTACAAGACACTTTATATATATTATTTTAAAGAAGATTTACATGATTTTTAAAAATGATTTAAAATCATTATATATATATATATATCTTTGATTCTTTGATGAATAAAAAAGTTAAAAAGAACAGCATTTATTCAAAATAGAAGTCTTTACTATCACTTTTTATCCATTTAATTTAAACATCCTTGCTGAATAAAATATTAATTTCTTAAAAAAAAAAATACTGAATAATATTGTATACTGTTACACAAAATTCTATGTTAAATGCTGTCCTTTTGAACTTTTAATTTATCAAAGAATCCATAAAAAAGTATCACAGTTCCCAAAAAGTATTAAGCAGCACAACTGTTTCCAAAATTGCTTATAAATCAGCATGTTAGAATGATTTCTGAAGGATCGTGTGACACTGATGACTGGAGGTAATAATGCTGAAAATGACAGCTTTACAAGCTATTCTCCTTCAGAATAAGTCTAGAGTAAATCTAACATAATTTCATCACCCACCACACATCTGAATGCCTCTCTTCAACAAACTGCATGATTTCATGTGTCATTCGTGTACGTAGCACAAACAGCGAGGGACAAATTATGCATCAAAGTTCAACACTTAAGGATAGGGGTTTGTTCAAATCCCCCAGTAGGAGCAAGTGCCATTAATTCTCTGAAACAAGTCACTTGTAATTACACTCGGGGTCTGCGCTCACTTCAGACCTCTGGTAAATAACCTATGAGAGGCATATTTAATTGTACAGTTTATCCAACACAAAAGCTCCAATCACAAACACAGGCCCGTGGTGCTAAATTGTTGTTTTCGTGCTTTAACAACGAACAATGAAACACTTGGCCGTGCTCATTTTCTAGCCCCCGCTACGTTGGAGAAAAAGGCAAAATTAGCAATCAGGGGGAAAAAAGAATGCCATTAAAAGTCTCTTTTCCGTCTCACAAAGTGATCGCAGGATTGTTTCGCTTTAGTCATAGCTAAGTGAACAGAGCACGGCTGCCTGCACGAATTGTTCCACCGCTGTGTCTAATGGCAAAATCACTGCACTGTAAAATGGAAATTTCGAACTTGATTAATTTATGCATTTATGGGCGCTGTCTTTGTGATGATTCTGTTACGCCACATTATTGCTCATCTAAATTGGGTTGTGGTGAACTGTGGTGAAGATCAAGGTGATGCGACGACAAGGAAGGGAACCTGGGAGGGGGGGGCATGAATGTAAACAGCACAAAGGAGCATTGAGGATTGACTGTCGGCTTTGGATGGAAAAAAAGATGGGCGTTTTACCAACATTACAGCAGAATCTCTGCCGATTTTCCACTGTTCCTTCCAAAAGCTTGACAGCTTCTATACCTCAACCAAAGACACTCGCATATATGGATATGGCGGTGCACTATACCATTTGAGTTTAATTTTGGCTGCTTGGGAATTATCGGACTCTTGTTTCCTGTACGTGCACAAGCAGATGATAAAACTGCATGGGAAGGGAAGAAAGCCAATTGATTTATACGGATAAACACTATAAAACACAGAAATAAAGACATGAAAATGGATGGCGATCTCCCAAATGCACATCCTAGATCTATCAGGTTCTTTGGAAGGATTTTAGACTTTGCACTGAAATAAATTTCTCAAATAAACAGCCAGACACATCTGTGGGCGACAACAAAGTTCAGTCATTCTGGAACCTTCAGATGCAGTGCTTTTCTTTCAAAGAATCAGTGTGTGCGCAGTTCTGCCCAACCTTCGATGGGTGCCAGGATTACGCGGGAGTGGTCGTAGGCGATGACGTTGGCGTAGCGGTTCTTGGGTTTGTTGACCTCCAGGTTGGAATGCTCCCAGGTGAACTGCTGACCCGGATCGATGGACTGTGGAAAGAGAAAACGGAGTGAAGCAACCCTTAGGGCTTTTCCCAATCCCTCAGCATCGCTGGCACGAATACTAATACGAGAAGGGAGTGAGTTTGCATCCGCTATAACATCAGAAGAAGGTGGAGAAACAGAAAGTTCAACACTCAGAAAGGCAGGGTTGAGTGAGGCCATGGGGCCTGGGAGGACTAAAACTTAGGGAAAATAAAGAAATGAGGATCCTTCACAAAGCAGCCTGGATAAACATTAGCAACAAGATAAAAGTCCTCCTGCCGCAATCACAGCCGCACATTAAAGTGTAATTAAAAGCCGTCTGGTATCGTTTAAATATTCACCAGCATTCGGCCAGGTAGCTTTGTCGTGGACAGTGAATAATAGCAAAGGAAACGCTGATAAAAGAGTCTGTTCCTTCCTGTGAGGGGGTGAATTATCTGACGCCAGCAAGATAAATGCCGCCACGTTCCCAATATGAGAATTTCTGAATAAATATTCTATTCCCCTGTCGGGGTAATTTAGTATTCCATTATGATTCCGAGCCTGTTCTCGGGCAATGGCTCAGTCCCAGCTCTTCTAGCTTGAGGGATGTTTTCATTTAGGCGACCGTCTCTGCATGCTGAAACTAGGACTAAACAACCCACAATGAGGGATTTGATGTAGCTGTTTACCCTGTGATGATTACAGGCACAAATAACAGAACACGGATCCTCCACAGGTTGTCCGTGCTCTTGAACCCGTCTCTCTTATCATCTACCCTGCAAACCGCCCATGGGTTTCAACACGCACAGCTTGGATTGGTTTGGTTCTCCTCCAAGCCAAATGCCACACTGTGCAGTGATCTAATGGATCACGTATGGATGGAAGCATGATGATTTAATCTGGAGTTTGGTAATCCACATCATGTTTTTGCATATCTCCCAACCCACATCCTCATATCTGACAAAACCCTTTGCACCAAGCATCTTTTTCTGCTTCAAATCAGCTTCCATCTCTAACATGTTTTTTTCTCTTCTCTAGCCCAGTTTTCCATAGACATCACTCACAAGCTACTTTCCATTACAGATTTGCACAAAACTTTAGCAATATTTGAGCCCCCAGTGTGGGTTTTTTTAGGCAACCATTATTTTAGAATGTATCGCCTTATTGTTTCCACGCTGAGGCGTCATGCTTGTCA
The DNA here is from genome assembly GCF_018340385.1 of Cyprinus carpio. Classification (NCBI taxonomy): domain Eukaryota; kingdom Metazoa; phylum Chordata; class Actinopteri; order Cypriniformes; family Cyprinidae; genus Cyprinus; species Cyprinus carpio. The sequence continues at coordinate 14,328,516 of NC_056618.1, forward strand.
TGTGATACAACGCAGCCACAATAGCTCTGTATGACACATAGATCGCTTTTATTTAGTTTTTTCTTTTTTATTCAAAATATTCACAAACGCGTTCACTATATTATGAAATTGCTGATATTCTGATTCTGAAATATGTGCATGTAAATGTATTTGGTAGTTTAAACACTTTTATAATGACCGTTTAGTTGATCTATAGCGGGTGATGGGCGCCGCCATGTTAGTTCACACTGAAGCTGAGCTGTTGGATTTACAACATAAATTCATCCTCTCCTCC